>NW_026652330.1:0-53401 GCF_009828535.3 Hylobates moloch
GCCTCCTGCGACGTCGCTTAGGCCGCCCGCCTGGCGTCAGCGGCGTCCAGTCCCTGCGCGGCCACGGCCGCTTCGACGCACGCGGGATCCCTCCGCTGAGACAAGTAGTTCCCTGAGACTCCCGGGGCTCTGCCTCGGCGCAGCCGGTGTCATCTAGCGGCCGGCAGTTCCGAGCGACTCGAGGTCTTTGTGCCTCGGAGTGGCGTCTGGGGAGCAAAGGCGGCGGAGGCAACCCCGCAGTTGAGGACAGTAGGGATCGGTGGCTTTGGACCCTGCCCACGGATACCTGGAGCCCCATTCCCCGAAGGAATGATGCCTTCTGCCCTCCCCCGCCCCCCAACGTCCACCACCTCACCGAAGCGCCTGGCACCTTAGCCTCCTCTCCAGGAAACCGGACGCCTTTTCCGACCTGGCACACCGCGGATTCCGGCACCCCCAATAAAGGCGCCTTGGACCTTCAGGACACCCCTCCTTTCAGAACTTCATGAGTCCCAGGTGCTAGACTCATGTCTGCGGAGGCCTTTCCCGTGCCTGGTCTTTCTTACTTTCTTTCTTAAAGGAGTTGGAACTCTAAAGGCCCTTCTGATTCTCAAGGTAGCTACCCAGGTTATGGTCCTACTATCAGTAGGTGGAGCGTTTAGAAGGGTAGTTTGGTCGACGAGTGAACTTTGGAATTTACCTCTACGTCAGTCTTCACTGATTCTTTCTCTAAACTATTAGCACTGATAATCTGCCCTATAATTTCACACTTAATTACATTCCAGTGTAGTATTTGCTGTTGCTTCATTCGCGTTAGTCACATATTCCCCTGCAGCGCCAAACACGCTTTTGAACTCACAGTGGATGGCTCAATATTTGGAGACTTAGATATTTGTTAGATGAATACTAGGCTGATTGGATGAGAGGAAAAGGAGAGGCATGAGTGAATTGGCCCTGGGTACTTTTTTGACATAGTCTCAAAGGGTTCAGATAAAGACCTCCAGCAGATCTGAGCACACAATTCCTTCAGTAAACATTGAACACCTGCCGTTTGGTCAAGCATTTCTAGGCACTGGAGATTCAAAGTATTCATATATTCCTTTTCTTTATAAGACTAGCAAGATTCTGAAGCTTCATGTACTCATTCACTCAACAAATATTTGCCAATCACTACTAAGGTTGCCAGACACTATTTTAGTGCTTGGGATGTATCAGTAAACAGAAGAGAGAGAGAAAACAAATACCCTTCCCTCGTAGAGCTTTCATTCTAATATAGGGAGAAAGATGATAAACGTAGGAGAATTATGTAATATGTTAGAAGGCATTGGGTGCTATGGGAAAAAAAAATACACCAGGGTAAGGGGTATGAGGAAAACTGGAGGAAGGGGGTTTGCAATTTTTTTTTTTTTAAGAGGGAATCCTGCTCTCCCGCCCAGGCTGGAGTGCAGTGGCGCGATCTCGGCTCACTGCAACTCCCGGGTTCAAATGATTCTCCTGCCTCAGCCTCCTAAGTAGCTGGGATTACAGGCGCGCGCTACCACACCCAGCTAATTTTTGTATTTTTAGTAGAGATGGGGTTTCACCGTGTTGGCCAGGCTGGTCTCAAACTCCCGAACTCAAGTGATCCGCGCTCCTCGGCCTCCCAAAGTGCTGAGATTACAGGCGTGAGCCACCGCGCCTGGCCTGCAATTTTAAATAGAGCCGTCAGCATGGGCCTCATATATAAAATGACTTTAAATCGGAGACCTGAAAGAGCTGAGGGAGTCAGCCATGCAATTGTCTAGGGAAGAGTGTCCCAGGCAGAAGGAACAGCTAGCTGGTGGAAAGGCCCAGAGACAAAAGCCTCGGGAAGTGTTAGAAATAATGAGAAGGCCAAATGGGAGCGGAATGAGGAGATCAGAGAGAGGGGTCTCAAGTAGGGAGCTGTAAGAATCTTGGCTGAAACAGAACCACTGCTGGGCTTTGAACAGAGGAGTGATAGGATCTGACTCGTGCTTTCAAAAGATCACTACTCTGGCCGCCGTGCTAAAAGCAGACCTAAGAGGACAATGGTGGAAGCCAGAGGCTCCATTACCCAGGTACAGAATGATGGCTTGAACCAGATAGTAGCAATGAGTAAGATAAATAAGATGCAGTCTCAGCCGGGCACAGTGGCGCTTGACTGTAATCCCAGTTATTAAGGAGGCTGAGGCAGGAGGATAGGATCACTTGAGCCCAGGAGTTCAAGTGCAGCCCGGGCAACACAGCAAGCCCCCATCTCTAAAAAATAAATAACGTACAGTCTGTCTACAGTCTCCCAACACTTTGGGAGGCAGAAGTGGGAGGATTCCGTGAGCACAAGAGTTCAAGACCAGGCTGGGCAACATAGGGAGACTCTGTCTCTACAAAACTAAAAAATTAGCCGGCAGGGTGGTGTGCATCCGTGGTCCCAGCTATGTGGGAGGCTAAGATGGGAGGATCCCTTGAGCCCAAGAGGTCAAGGCTGCAGTGAGTTGTGATTGTGCCACTGCACTCCAGCCTGGGTAACAGAGCAAGATCCTGTCTTTAAAAAAAAAAAGGAGAGAGAAAGAGAAAGTAGACTTAGCTCCAAGTCTGGAGCTTTTGTTTTTTTCTTTATAAAAATTTTTTAACTTTATAGAAATGGAATCTCACTATGTTGCTCAGACTTGTCTTGAACTCAACCCAACAAGTGTTGGGCACCACCTCTTACAAGTGTTGGGCAGCTCCGCTCCTCTCACTTGTCTGGAATTCTGAGGCACTTCCCTAAAGTGCTCATCCTGAGCTAATATGGGATAGGGCTGGAGAGAGAACAGAGGTGGATAGCTGCCAGAATGAGGTGGGAAGGTGGGGATCAGCAGGCTTTGGGAAGGAAATAAGTATGAGTCCCAGGGTGTTAAAAGGTGGAGGGGCAATAAAATTTATTACATATGGGATTCATGCTAAATGAGTAGATTTTAGCTTCTCTTGCCACAATAAACAACAAAAAAATGGATATCTGTGTGAGATGATGGCTGTTAATTTGCTTCACTATAGCGACTTTTTGACTATCCCATAACATCATGTCGTGTACCTTAAATATATACAACATTTATTTTAATTTTTTTAAGATTAAAAAAAGTGGAGGAGTATCCCTCCTCAAAAAAGAAAAAAAAAAAAAAAAAAAAGAATAAAGCAGGCCGGGCATGGTGGCTAACGCCTGTAATCCCAGCACTTTGGGAGGCCAAGGTGGGAGGATCACTTGAGCTCATGAGGTTGAAACCAACCTGGGCAACAAAGTGACACCCTGACTCTAAGAAAAATAAAAAACAAATAAAAAGCTAGGATGGCCATAGCAGCAGGGGGAATTGTGGAACATTGTAAGGAAGAAAAGCTTAAAGCCTAGATTGGGAAGGCATACCTAGATTCAAGTCTAATATTCCACAGCTTACTTCCTTTGTGCCTACATCAGTTATTTAGTTTCTCTTAGCCTCTGTTTCCCTGCCTATAATATGGGAACAATAATCATAGCTATGTAGCAAAAGAGACCATGCACAGGCTGCCAAAAATAAAGGTCCCCAAGACAGCTGTTATTATTATTTATAAGGTCCCAGTGTCAGCACAGAAAAGAGTATAGTAGTTGACTGTCTTGGGAGATGGGAGTGCACTAGAAGGGAGGGTGCAGAGCAGGAGAGCCTTCAAAGAGGAGATATTATCCAGCTCAAGGGACGGATCCTTAAAAGACACAGATTGTCCAGAGGAAAAAAGTAGTGGTTTTATTGTTTTGTATTGTTTGCAATCTTGTGCTAGCTTCATCTGAATTCTGAATTCTCTGAAAGGAACACAGCCCAGAGCTGGGCTGCAACAGCCCTACAAAAACCTTGATTGGACACTGGCAGTGCTTCAACAGCAGAGTGTTCAACACTTCACATAACCTAGACACTTAGATAAATGAGCCTTCACCTGATCCTTTTCTCCCTCTGTATTTATTGTAAGAGGAAATCAGAAAATGAGAAATGAATTTAAAATGAGCCAAGACTTGCAAGAGGGAGAGAGAAAAACACGAGAGAGCGCCTCCTATTATTCCTAGCCCGGGAAGAGCCTTCCAGATTCCCTGGGTATCTTTATGTAATATTTTATAATTCTTGAATTAGATTTTTTAAAAGGCTATACATAAGCCATCTGAGAGGTCTCAGCACTACTGACTGCTATTTAAGGAAAATGCTTGGGCGTTGGTCACTATGCACACTTAAATAGCATTCAATAATCATTTAGCAAGCACCTACTCTATACCAGGTGTCGTACGAAATACCAAGGAGTCAAAAGAGAAAAAAAAGAGAAGCAGACATGTAAACAGTTAATCCCAATGCAATTTGGTAGAAATTTATACTTGTGCCATGGAAACAGAAAAGAAGCAAAGCTTAATTCTGTAAAATTGGATGAGGTGGAGGGTGGGGCACAGTCACCGGGGCCAAAGAAAGCTTCACCCTTAAAAGGTAAAGTTAAGGCTTAATTTTAATAAATGAGAAGGAATTTGCCATGCAGAGACAGAAGCAAGACTGGGAGTAGAGAAAGACAATTGGGGGCAGAGAACAGCTTGTGCAAAGTCAAAGAGGTTGGGTAGACACAATAAAAGTAGAGGCCACAGAAGTGATAGTCTTATAAGTAGTCATTAAATATTAGTGGCTGATGGGAATAACTAACTCATGCAGCTAGACCACATCACTCTATGTAAACCATCGAGTTCCTGTCCTCTGGTAGCTGGGTGTTAACTTCAGATTATATTAGTAAGGCAAAATGTGATCCTTCCCAAAGACTTTACTACTTAATCATTATTAGCAGAAAGGAGTAGCTTAGATTATTTTTTTCCAGTAGAAGGCATTAGCCTAAAATACATTTTTTTCCTAGGCTGTCAGTGAATTTGCACCAGTGCATTCGTAACAATCGGCCATCCGCCACCTGCAACCCATCTCCATGTTCCTTGTAACCACCTGGTTCAAACCTTGGCTTACCTCCACTCTTAGAATCAGCCGAGCTAATTAAAAGCACAGTGAAAGACACAAAGGCACCAAGACAGCTGAACAAACATTAACAAATGCGTAGAGTAAATAAAGTACTTGTATTATGTGTAAGCAATGGTGCAGATGAAACTTGGGTGGCACTAGGAAGGGTGAGTCAGAGGATGTTCAAACAGAGTAGGATCAAGGAAAATCTCTCTGCCAGCTAGTTAGCAATATCTTTTGAGATGATAGAAAGGAACCTGGTTAGCAGGAAAAAGTAGCCAAGGTTTGCAGCCCAAAGGAGCCTGAAACTCTGGTACAAACTTCGTAGTAAGAAACAGTTATTTAAAGTTGTAAAGATATTGGCTTACTTCATGCCTAATGAGCTAAATAAGAATCATCAAGAAACCCCAGTGCTAGATGGAGTTTGGTGGGGAATAGTTAACATTTACTGTTCTTTGTGTGAGTAGCAACACAATAGGCCCTTTGCATCTGTTTGGTTTTTTTAATCCTTACAGTAAAACTACAAGATGGTCATCAGGTAAAAGAAGAGGAAACAGGCTCAGTAGTTTAAGTGTCAGAGGCAGGATTTGAAGCCAGAGTTGTTTGATCCTAAGCCCTCTCTCCTGCCTTCAAAGACTCTAAACCAGCAGGATTGTTTACACCAATATGAGAGTCGTAAGGTCCTGGGTGAGGCACTGTGAGAAGGTGTATTTACATCCAAGTATCACAAATAAAGGGTAAAGAGACCCTGTGGAAGACTATATAATTGTTCCCAAACACTTATTGTGCCTTCCAGAATTGGATTGTAATTTCCTATTGACAGCAGGCTTGGCTGTGTGACTTGCATTAGCTAATGAAATGTGAGTGGCAGTATGAGCCACTTCCAGCTGGAAGCTCTCAGTCAATGTGCTGCACCATGATTTCCTTTCCTGCTGTCCTCATGACCAGCAATGTTCTGGATAGAGGCTAATCCATCAGCCTCAGTCCCAGAGTGAAGACAATGTGCAGCAAAGCCACAGCTGACCTGGGAAGGACACAGCATAAGCGAGAAAAACAACCTTTGCTGATTAGGCCACTGAGATTTTGGGGTTGATACCATAGCATAACAGAGCCTGTACTGACTAGTGCAGACACTTTCTGAATCTTTCTCTTTAGTGACACAAATTTCTGGTGTCATCTTCAGGTAGAAAGATTGCTTGGGGATTACAAGAAGATATAGAGAATGGGATGATTGGTGTAGTATAGTGAAAGGTTTTAAAATACAATATTTGAGGTATTTGAGGCAGGGCATGGTGGCTCACACCTGTAATCCCAGAGCTTTGGGAGGCCAAGGCATGAGGATTGCTTGAAGCTAAGAGTTAGAGACCCGCCGGGAGTGGTGGCTCATACCTGTAATCCCAGCATTTTGGGACGCTGAGGTGGGTGAATCACCTGAGGTCAGGAGTTCGAGACCAGCCTGGCCAACATGGTGAAACCCTGTCTCTACTAAAAATACAAAAATTAGCTGGGTGTGGTGGTGCATGCTTGTAATCCCAGCTACTCAGGAGGGTGAGGCAGGAGAATTGCTTGAACCCGGGAGGCAGAGGTTGCGGTGAGCCGAGATTGTGCCACTGCACTCCAGTCTGGGCGACAGAGCAAGACTCTGTCTCAAAAAAAATAACAGAGAGAGAGAGAGAGACCCTACCTTGAGCAACATAGTGAGACAGAGCCTCTAAATAAAAATAAAATAAAATAAAAATACAGAATTTGAAACTCAGTCAGTCTTGATCTGTGGGCTCAGACAACCCTTTATAAGCGCCATGGACCACATCATGCCCCAGAAGGTGGGGAACTTACAAAGAATGTTAAGCTATAGCTGTTTTTCTTTTCTTTTATTATTATTATTTTTAATAGAGGCAAGGTCTCATTATATTGCCCAGGCTGGTCTCGAAATCCTGGCCTCAAACAATCCTCCTGCCTCAACTTCCCAAAGTGTTGGAATTATAGGTGTGAACTACCATGCCCAGCACAGTCCCTGTTTTTGAGATAAGGGCCATGCTCATTTGCTTCTATACCTAGCAACCCATCACTGTATGTGACAGCCTCTAGGCCCTAAATAAGTAAATTTTTGTCAAATTAATGCTATGGAATAATCTAGAACTGTAACTGAAGTCCCCTAAGTCCCCACAAAGGCTCTTCCTGTGTTGTGACATATTGCTAACTTGGGTTAAGGGATTATTAGTAGCTAATTTTTATATAAAATATTATGTGTACCTAATCTATTTGAAATGCCAAATAAATGAAAAATATCTGGAACAATAGGATCTGCAGGCCCTGGAGCATGGTAAATATTCAGTAAAGGCACTCAGTCCTCTCTGAAGGAATCACAAAGCATGGAAGACACTGAAGATCCCAAAGGACTTGGCAATGAGAAATCTAGCTTGAAGTGCACTGGGGACCAAGTTTTTAATGGGACCAGATTAAGAGAACATGTAGGTGAAGGTTAAATTTAGGTAAACAGGCTGGGCACAGTGGCTCACACCTGTAATCCCAGCCTTTGGGAGGCAGAGGCGGGTGAATCGCTTGAGCCCAGGAGTTCAAGACCAGCCTGGGTAACATGGTGAAACTCTGTAGTCCCGGCTGCTGGGGAGGCTGAGGTGGGAGGATCACTTGAACCCGGGAGTTTGAGGCTGCAATGATTTGTGTTTCTGCCACTGCATTCCAGCCTGAGCAACAGAGAAAGTAACTTGTCTCAACAAAAAAACAATTTTTAAAAAATTAGACAAACATAGGTGCAAAGTCCTAAGTCTTAACACTTTCCAGACATTTCCAAAGCTTACTGGGCAGTAATTGAAAAACCATCTGTGGAATGGCCTTGATGCAAGCATTGAAGAGAGTCCTGAGAACTAATTAGGACTGCTCAGATCTGTGGATCAGTTCTTCAAAACTAGGAAGAGATTCAACCTGTTGTTTCTACTATTCACTTAAGAAGTGACAATACTGCAAACATAACAGGCATCTAATTCTGGAGTATGACAGTGTTGGCATAATTAGAATTTAAGGGCTGGGCACAGTGGCTCACACCTGTAGTCCCAGCACTTTGGAAGGCTGAAGCAGGTGGATCGCTTGAGCCCAGGAGTTCTCCACCAGCCTGGGCAACATGGAAAAACCCCATCTCTACAAAAAATACAAAAATTAGCTGGACGTGGTAGCACACACCTGTAGTCCCAGCTACTAGGTGGGAGGATCACTTGAACCCAAAGGTTGAGGCTGCAGTGAGCCTTATCACGCCACTGTACTCCAGCCTGGGCAACAGAGATCCTATCTCAAAAACAAAAGTGTGAGAGATAGATGAAACAAGACTGGCAAAATGTTGATGTCTGTAGAAGTTCAGAGGAGGGAACAATGGCTTCCGTCAGAAACAGGAAACAGAAAAAGGAAGTAATATTTCATATTAATAAATCCCTGTAATGTAAAAGTTGGAGATTATCCTCCTCATTTTATAGGCAAGGGAAACTGAGGTCACTTTGCTAGTGAATGGCAATATAAAGACTTGAGCATCAATTCAGGACTTTGAAATCCCTCCTTTTGCCAGCACACCACACAGACTGCTTAAATATGTCATCTCATATTCTATTTCAGTGAAAATGAAGAAGAGTTGCTTTACTACTTAAAGGAAACTTATTTGTAATTCCTGTATCTTTCACCTTTCCTAAAGGATCTCATTTCCACCTTTTAGCAACTATTTTGAATACTTACTGACTTATGCTGTTTTCATTATATCTCATCTATGTTCATGAGTCACCCATGGCTTGCCCCCACTTTAGTATGGTAGAATAAATAAGAAATGTTTCGGCTGGGCATGGTGGCTCATGCCTGTAATCCCAGCACTTTAGGAAGTCGAGGCGAGTGGATCCCCTGAGGTCAGGAGTTCCAGCCCGGCCTGACCAACAAGGTGAAACCCTGTCTCTACTAAATACAAAAAAATTAGCTGGGTGTGGTGGTGCATGCCTGTAATCCCAGCTACTTGGGAGGCCGAGGCAGGAGAATCGCTTGAACCCAGGAGGCAGAGGTTGCAGTCAGCCGAGATTGAGCCATTGCACTCCAGCCTGGGCAACAAGAGCAAAACTCTGTCTCAAAAAAAAAAAAAAAAGTTTCTTTTTGCAATGATTCTTAAAGCAAAATATGCTAAAAAGGCATGTGCACACACACACACACACACGTGCGTGCACACAAAGTTTCTTTTAATGTACTTAAGTAAAGTATTTCCCTTTTTAACTATTTAGCAGTTAATTTATGGCCTATACTCTGTCCACTGCCCCCATCAGATCTCTTTTTCTGCAGTGTTAAGTATAGCCAAGCTTAACTCTTCTAGTGGGGCTTCTTGTTCCATGCTACCATGAAATATACCACCCTTATTTCTACAAATTTCATCTGGAGTTGATCTTTTTCTAAAATAAAATATGCTAGAAAGGCTAGTGAAATGAATATTTATTTATTCAGTAAATATTTATTAAGTGCTAATTCTAGGTTAGGTACTATGCTAAGGGCTGGGAGTACAAAGATAAAAGCAGTAGCTAGGGGGCAGTATAGCATAATAGCAATTAAGAGTAAGGGCTCCCCGCCAGCATGGTGGCTCACGTCTGTAATCCCAGCACTTTGGGAGGCTGAGGCAGGCGGATCACCTGAGATCAGGAGTTCAAGACCAGCCTGGCCAACATGGCGAAACCCCATCTCTACTAAAAATACAAAAATTAGCTGGGCGTAGTGCTGCGTGCCTGTAATCCCAGCTACTTGGGAGGCTGAGGCAGGAGAATCACTTGAACCTGGGAGGTGGAGGCTGCAGGGAGGCGGAGGCTGCAGTGAGCCAAGATCACGCCATTGCACTCCAGCCTGGGCAACAACAGCGAAACTTTGTCTCAAAAAAAAAAAAAAAAATGTGGGCTCCCTTGTCTGGGGTTAAATGGCCAGCCCTGCCACTCACTAGTTCAACGATTTTAGTTAGGCAGATTGCTTAATCTCTCTGAGCTTCAGTTTCCTCATCTGTAAATGGGGATAACAACAATACAGACAGTCCCCGACTTAAGATGGTTTGATTTAAAATTTTTTGACTTCACGGTGTGAAAACAATATGCATTCAGTAGAAACCATACTTGAATTTTGAATTTTGATCTTTTCCCAGACTAGCAATATGTGGTACAATACTCTTCCATGAGAGATTCAACATGTTATTATAAAATAATACATTTTATTATTTATTATTTAGGCTTTATGATCAATGATTTTGCCCAACTGTAGGCTAATGTAATTGTTCTGGACATGTTTAAGATAGGCAAGGCTGAGCTATGATGTTTGGTAGGTTAGGTGTATTAAATGCATTTTCGACTTAGGATATCTTCAACTTCTGATGAGTTTATCAGGATGTAGTCCCATCCTAAATGAAGGAGCATCTGTACCTACCTGTCTAGGTATGCTGTGAGTTAACTGAAACCACGCACAGGTAGACTGCTTAACACAGTGCTTAGCACATGAGAAGTGCTATAAATGTTAGCTCTTCCTATTCCCCTGTATGGTTCATATAGGAAGGATAGTGGAAGAAGGAATTTTATCTGACTGAGGGTGAGCATTTTTTGTTGGTTTTTTTGTTTGTTTGTTTTGAGATGGGATTTCATTCTGTCACCCAGGTTGGAGTGCAGTGGCACCATCTTGGCTCCCTGCAACCTCTGCCTGCCAGGCGAGGGTGAGTGTTTTAAGGAAGAGTTTGCAGATACAGAAACACTTGACCACATCCTTGAAAAATGAGTTCAAGTTTGTTGAGGCAAAGTAGGCAGAAGAATGATTCCAAGGATAAAGGCCTGGTTCCATTCTTCAACGTGGGACATATTTGAAAAGCGTCTTCCATCTCTCAAGCTCCCTAGGGGTTGGGTGAGGTGAGATCAGAAGAGATACGTATGGCAGCTGTATCACTGCTCATATCCTTCCTCCGCCCATTCCTATCCACTAGGGTTGAACACAAAAGCACACCCCTACTTTACCCTACCCGACAAAAAACTTCTTGCCCACAAAACTCCCTCTCAGAGTCTTTTTCTCAAGGAATCTAACCTAAGACATCATGAATGATACTAACTGTAATTTGCAATAGAAAAATACCATTTATGGCCGGGCGCGGTAGCTCACGCGTGTAATCCCAGCACTTTGGGAGGCTGAGCCAGGGGGATCGCGAGGTCAGGAAACTGAGACCATCCTGGCTAACACGCTGAAAACCCATCGCTACTAAAAATACAAATAATTAGCCAGACATCGTGGCACACGCCTGTAGTCCCAGCTACTGGGGAGGCTGAGGCAGAAGAATCGCTTGAACCCAGGAGGCGGAGGTTGCAGTGAGCTGAGATTGCGCCACTGCACTCCAGCCTGGGCGACACAGCAAGACTCCATCTCAGAAAAAAAAAGAAAGAAAAATATCATTTATGTATATAATGTAGAAACCTGGCTATGAAGGTCTAGCTAGGGGAAATACACATTAATTTATTCATTAAACCATCACAATGCATTTGTCCAACATTGTATTAAATAATATTCTGTATTTCCTTATATCTAAGTCTTTATTGTGCATATAATCTTGGATAGACACACTTAATGTTTTAAATACAGAGAAACTTCAGATATGCAAGTAATATGATGAATCCTCATATACCCATTTTCCAACATCAACAGTTATCAAGTAGTAACTAACCTTTTATTTATTTTTTTTTTTGTGTGATGGAGTTTCGCTCTGTCACCCAGGCTGGAGTGCAGTAGTGCAATCTCGGCTCACTGCAAACACTGGCCTCCCAGATTCAAGCGATTCTCCTGCCTCAGCCTCCCGAGTAGCTGGGACTTCAGGCACGTGCCACCACACCCAGCTCATTTTTTTACTTTGAGTAGAGACGGGGTTTTGCCATGTTGGCCAGGCTGGTCTCAAACTCCTGACCTCAAGGGATCCACTCGCCTCAGATAACTAACCTTTTTAATCTATATCCCTACCCTCACCCTCACATTGCCCCTTCTGTGTTACTTTGAAGCAAATTCCAGACTTCATACTACATCAATACACATTTTAAAAATACATCTCCAACAGATAAGAACCCTTTTATTAACAAAACATACCATTAACTTATCTAAAAATTAATGAGAATTTTTGAAGTCACTAGTATTAAGATATGTCTTTGTTCGTGTCAGTATTTAAACTTTCAATCACCTTATGAATTTTTTAAAATTTTGTTTGTTTGAATCAAAGCTCAAGTAAGATCCACACGTGGAAATTAATGTCTCTTAAATCTTTTTTTATTTTGTAAGTTCCTTTTCCATTATTTTTTCTTGCAGTGTATTTGTTGAAGAAACCACACCATTTTTACTGTAGTATTTCTACAGTATGGATTTTGCTAATTGTTTCTCTGTATGGATTTTGCTAATTGATACATGTTTAACATGTATCTCTGCCCTCCATTTTTTGTTTTTTGTTGTTGTTGTTGTTGTTGTTGTTGAGACGGAGTCTTGCTCTGTTGCCCAGGTGGAGTGCAGTGATGCCATCTCCGCTCACTGCAACCTCCACCTCCTGGGCTTAAGCAATTCTCCTGCCACAGCCTCCTGGGTAGCTAGGATTACAGGCGCCCGCCACCACGCCCAGCTAATTTTTATATTTTTAGTGGAGAGGCGGTTTCACCACGTTGGCCAGGCTGGTTTCGAACTCCTGACCTCAAGTGATTCTGGCTGCCTTGGCCTCCCAAGGTGCTGGGATTACAGATATGAGCCACCACGCCAGGCCTGTCTGTGTTTTGTGTAAATAAGTACTTGGATCCAGAGGCTGGATCATTCATGTGATTTTTTTCATGTTTTTCCATCGAGAAGGCACAAAATATCTGGTTCTCTTTCCTCTCATTTTTCTTAGTTAAATACTTAAAAATTCTTCCTCCCAAGAAGTTACAATTAGCATAACTTGGGCTGCAAGTTAAGAATTGCAGCTGGTATATAATTGGTCCACCATAGGACAACTGATTTAAGAAACCCTGAAATTAATCTAGTCCTACTGTTACCATGCTATCATTTGTCACCATTATCTTATTGTTCATCAGGTATTGCTAAGTACTGATCATGGCATCCAGGACTGAGCTAGGAACCATGTTATAATAACTGGAACCATTTATTCAGTTCTTGCTGTAGGCCAACTACTTCATTTCAGATATTTCTAATCATCATAACAACCTCACAGTGCAAATTTTAATATCCCCATTTTATAGAAGAAAACTAACTTCAGGAAGATAAAATGACTTTCCTAAGTCCATAAGGAAATATCTAAGGCAAATGGCAAAAGCAGAGGTGGCATGTAACCCAGATATGTCTGGTGCCCAAGGCGTGTCTGCTTTTTCCCTCTAACTCCCAGTCCTTTGAAAATACAACTAAATTACAAGAAGAATCCCTGCCTTCAGTGGGATTATGTCTGTTTAGGAGAAAGAGGTTAAAGTACTAAAACAACTAAGGAATGTCAGATAAGAAAGCAGTATGTAGAACATGAACAATGAAAATGTGTGCATTTTGCATGTGGTGACTGCTATAAATGAGCAATAAGGAGAAGGGGACATCAATGTTGATTGAAGTTCCTGAAGGAGCCTTCATCAAGCAATGCAGAAATCATTGCAAATATAAAAGCTTCACCAATGAGCAAAGGGGTCCTTTGCACAAGCATTCTCTCCCTTGGGATCCATGTCACACTGACACAAAGATTTTGTCACCATGGCAACTGGTCATTGGACCAATGAAATAATCAGTTGTCATGGTAACATGATCTCCATCTTACTCCCACCAGGCACCTGTTCTAAATCAGCACATCCTCCAACAACCTCAAACCACCTCAATGCTCCTTTCTTCTTTCCCTTAGTCACCTTGCTATCCCCAGCCACCTATGATGGCACCCCTAAATTTATGTTTAGATGGATATATGAGACTGTTAAAAAGCCAGAGCAAATGAAAGTGACTTTGTAGTATAGAGCTGCACTTCAGAGAGGAGGGAAAACCTCTCAAATATAAGAGTTGAATGAGCCAGAGCACTGAAGAAGAGCGTTTGAAATTTTCATCCCTACATTTCCCTAAGGAAAATTCCTTTGGATTTTGAGACATTGCACTATCTTGACTATCCTCCTATGTCTGTTTATTTATTTCTTTCTTTTCTTTTTTTTTTTTTTAAGACGTCTTGCTCGTCACCCAGGCTGCAGTGCAGTGGCACCATCTCAGCTCACTGCAACCTCCACCTTCCGGGTTCAAGTGATACTCCTGCCTCAGCGTCCTGAATAGCTGGGATTACAGGTGCATGCCACCACGCCCGGCTACTTTTGTATTTTTAGTAGAGATGGGGTTTCGCCATGTTGGTCAGGCTGGTCTCGAACTCCTGACCTCAGGTGATCCGCCCACCTCTGTCTCCCAAAGTGCTGGGATTACAGGCGTGAGCCACTGTGTCCGGCCCTGTCTATTTCTTTATTGGCTCCTTTTCCTTCTCCCATCTCCTAAATGCAGGTGTCTCTCAAAGCTCCACCCTTTGTATCTGCTCTTTCTCTAAACTGCACTGCCCAGTACCATAGCCACTAGCCACATGATAGCTATTGAGCCCATGAAATTATTTATAGACATGCTGAACTGAGATGTGCTGTAAGTGTAAAATGCATATCAGATTGTAAAGATTTTGTGTAAAAATGTAAAATATCTAATAATTTTATATTAATTACATGTTGAAAAAACAATTTGGATATGTTTAGTACAATAAAATACATAATTAAAATTTAATTTCACTTGTTAATTTTTTTAGATTTTTAATATGGTTGCTGAAAATTTTAAATTGCATGTGTAGCTTGCATTCACAGCTTGTGTTATATTTCCATCTGACAGCACTGATCTAAATGTTTTTCCTAAAAACATCTCACCCATGCTCTAGGTGTCAAATATCCCCTTTATGAAATGATTTTAAGGTTCCAAATCCCGGCCTGTTTTCTGAGATTCCAACCCACATTTCCACTGTCCTGCTGGCCTTTCACAGACAGGCACTGGCTCTTCAGCTCAACATGAGCAAAGCTATGAGCTTTCCTTCCAAATCTGTTTTTTATCCTGGTTGGCTTTATTAATCTTTTGTGTTAGTTCTTATTGCTGTTGTAACAACTTACCACAAACTTAATGGCTTAAAATAACATAAATGTATTATTTTACAGCTCTGGAGGTCAGCAGCCTGAAATAGGTTCCACTGGGCTAAAAGCAAGGTTTTGCAGAAGCTGCATTCCTCTGGAGGTTCTAGGAGACAATCTATTTCCTTGATTTATTCAACTTCTAGGAGCTGCCAGCATTCTTTGGCTCATAGCCCCCTTCCATCTTCAAAGCCAGCAATGGTCGAGTCTCTCTCATGTCACATCACTCTGACACTCACTCTCCTGCCTCCCTCTTTTATTTCTAAGGACCATTGTGATTGCATTGGGCCAATACAGACAATACAGGATAATCTCTCCATCTCAAGATCAGCTGATTAGCAACCTTAAACTTCATCTTCACTCTTAATTCTCCCTTTCCATGTAAATTAATATATTCACAGGTTCCAAGGATTAGGGGATGGACATCTCACATGAAAGGGCTGGACAGAAAAGGAGAATCTGTGTGCAAGTCCAGCAAGAAAAGAAATGATCATCAGAACAGGTGAGATGGGGTAGCTCTCATTGCTTTTAAAGTGGATTGCTGAAACTAATAGAGATCAGTTAAAGGGGCTGGCTGGGATGGACACCAATGCTCTAACCTCCCACTTAGTTCACTGCAAAATCTACCTTCTCCAAAACTCCTTTCCTGATTACTCCTCTCCCCAAGTTACACTTTCCCTCCATGATATGTGATAACTTTTTTATTTCCCTGGACATCTGTCTTACTCTGTTTTGTATTTTGATGAGATATTTAAGCACTTGATCTTAACCTGTCTACTAGGTTGGGAAATATTTTGTGAATAGAAACTGCTTGATTCACCTTTGTGTTTAGCAATGATGCCTAACATGGTACTTAATATATAGTAGTTTCTCCATAACTATTTCTTGAATTTAGTTGAATAGAAACAAATCATGTTGGCATAGAGTGGGTATGTCGCCACAATCACTAATTTCCCTAAACAGTGGACACTTTCTAGTTGACTTCCACTTAACTGATACTCTTCCTACTATCTTAAAAGAACCATCAGTGTGAAACCTTATAGGTAATGGGCTGTTGTGCACTTGAGTTTCATGCTCATCCGAAGTCAGTTGTATTTTATTTAATAACCTATTGACATCATGTGTAGTTGATATTCTAACTAATTTATTTAATGTAGTTATATAGACCAATGTACTATAAATGTCAAAAGAATGAGGTTGTTTCTATAAAGACTGTGCTGATTATCCTAGAAATGCAAGGAAGTGCAGCATCCTAAAATCTACTGATGTAGTATACCACTTTAACAGATTAAAAGAGGAAAAACTATGACCTTTCAATAAATACAGAAAAGGCATCAACATTTAACACTCATTCATGGTTTTAAAAAATCTTTAGAACTGGAATTAAAAGTCTAGTTATGGTCCTTATATAAAGATAATATGATTGATTACATACAAAGCCCCAGAAGCCCCAGAATAATCTATAGAATAGAATCTTTTTTTTTTTTTTTTGAGATGGAGTCTTGCTCTGTCGCCCAGGCTGGAGTGCAGTGGCACGATCTCGGCTCACTGTAACCTCCGCCTCCTGGATTTCAAGCGATTCTCCTGCCTCAGCCTCCTGAGTAGCTGGGATTACAGGCATGCGCCACCATGCCTGGCTAATTTTTGTATTTTTAGTAGAGACAGGGTTTCACCATGTTGGTCAGACTGGTCTTGAACTCCTCACCTCAGGTGATCCGCCCACCTCAGCCTCCCAGAGTGCTGTGCTGGGATTCCAGGCTTGAGCCACCACGCCCGAGCTAGAATAGAATCTATTAAAGCTAGTAAGGAAGTTTAGCAGTTTGCCATATTCAAGACCAATAAAGAAATCAATAGCCTTTCTTTTTTCTTTTCTCTTTCTTTATTTGTTTTAGAGACAGGGGTCTCACTCTGTTGCCCAGGCTGGAGTGCAGTGGCTACTCACAGGTGCGATCACTGTGTACTACAGCCTCAAACTCCTGAGCTGAAGTGATCCTCCTGCGTCAGCCTCCAGAGGAGCTCAGACTACAGCTATATGCCACCATGCCTGGCTCAATAGGCTTTCAATATCAATAAATAATTAAAACCTGTATTAGAAATGAAGAGCTCATCCACAATACTGATACGAATAAAAAGATTATTAGAAATCAACCTGACAAACATTATGTAAGATCGTTGTGAAGAAAATTCCAAAATTGAAGAACAAATACAAATACATACACAGATCTGAATAAATGAACATATCCACCAGGTTCATGAGTTCGATATCATAAAGATGTAAATTCTTCCCTAATTTGTCCATAAATTCAATATAATTCTAAATTAAATCCAGCTATGACTTTTTTTTTTTTTTTTTGAGACGGAGTCTCGCTTTGTCGCCCAGGCTGGAGTGCAATGGCGCAGTCTCGGCTCACTGCAAGCTCCGCCTCCCGGATTCACGCCATTCTCCTGCCTCAGCCTCTCCGAGGAGCTGGGACTACAGGCGCCCGCCACCACACTCGGCTAATTTTTTTGTATTTTTAGTAGAGACGGGGTTTCACCGTGGTCTCGATCAGCTATGACTTTTTATGGAACTAAACAGTCTGATCTTAGGATTCATTTGGAAGTAGAAAAGGACAAGAAAATTTTGAAGATGCAGAACAACATAGAAAGACTGTGCCCCACATATCAACTTATTTTATTTTATTTATTTGTATTTTGAGACTGAGTCTTGCTCTGTCGCCCAGGCTGGAGGACAGTGGTGCAATCTCGGCTCACTGCAACCTCCACTTCCTGGGTTCAAGTGATTCTTGTGCTTTAGCCTCCAGAGTAGCTGAGATTACAGGCATGCGCCAGCATGCCCGGCTAATTTTTGTGTTTTTAGTAGAGACAGGATTTTGCCATGTTGGCCAGGCTGGTCTTGAATTCCTGACCTCAGGTGATCTGCCCTCCTCGGCCTCCCAAAGTGCTGGGATTACAGGCATGAGCCACCGTGCCCAGCCTTATTTTAAAGTTATAAGATTTAAGATAGTATGATATTAGCTTAGGGATAGACAAATTGTTGAATGGAATAGAAAAGAGACCCTAGAAAGAAGTCCATGAATATACACAGACTTGACATGCTCAAAGGTGGTATTACAAATGTAGAGGGAAGGAATGAATTAGTCAATAAATGGAAAATTCATTGTTCTAAAGGACCAAAATAATAACACCTGCCCCCTGGGGAGCCCCAGGTGCTGCTGACATTCCTTCATCTCCCAACACTTCTCAATCTCCCCATAGAGTGAGAGCCTGGCTTTGGCATGGCCTCCATTGCTCTCAGTACATCAGAAGACACAATGACTCTGGTGCCCAGGTCCCACCCTACCAGACTCATAGAGAGTCTTCCCATCCCCATCAATCTCAGATAAAGCATCAAGCACCATATAACAGCACTGAAGACTGGTTTGCCAACTGGTTACACAGAGAAGCTGTGTAACACAGCCCAGAAGTTAACTAACTCCTCATAGAGCAAACTTCAACCAAGAACAAACAGAAGTGGAGCCAGAAAATAAATTATTTGCCCTTTCTCCTGTCTCTGATGCACAATTCTGAGGTGTAGCATTTCCGTGAAACCTATCTGGAAGATATCCTGGGTAACCAAGCCACAGGCTGAATTTCCTTAGGAAGCTGTGCCCAGCTTCTAACATGGTATCCTGCATTTGCTTTCTTTTCTTCCATGCCTTATTTCCCTTTTCCCCGCTCTTGTTGGCCTGGGATTGCCCCTCTCAATACCTTAGCATGGAGGTGGTATTTCAGGTTCTGTTTTTCAGAGAACCTGGGTAAGATAGTTGCGTGTGTAGAAAAAAAGAAAGTTAGGTCTCTATGCCACACCATATCCAAAACCATATCTAAGAGGAATAAAAACCTAAATATGTAAAATAAAGCTTTAAAACATTTTGAAGAGAATGTAGAAAAACCTTTCTCTCAGAATAGGAAATGTTTTTTTAAAACAAAAAAAGCATAAACTATGAAAGAAAAGTTTGATACATGTGATTACCTATAATTTAAAACATGTATTTAACAAAAGATGATATGAAACAGATGGATTACATGCTGCACTCTGAGAGAAGATATTTGTAATTCATTTAATTGACAAGAAAAGGTATGCCGTATTTATTTATGTATTTATGAGATGGAGTCTCGCTCTGTCGCCCAGCTGGAGTGCAATGGTGCGATCTCAGCTCACTGCAGCCTCCGCCTCCCCGGTTCAAGCGATTTTCCTGTCTCAGCCTCCCAAGTAGCTGGGATTACAGGCACGTGCCACCACGCCCGGCTAATTTTTGTAATTTTAGTAGAGACAGAGTTTCATTATGTTGGCCAGGCTGGTCTCAAACGCCTGACCTCGTGATCCGCCCGCCTCAGCCTCTCAAAGTGCTGGGATTACAGGCATGAGGCAACACGCCCGGCAGGTATGCCGAATTTATAACAAAATTCCTACAAATCAAGAATACAAGATAAAGAGCAGAAAAAATGGGTAAAGAACAGAAACTGGGAATTCCTAGAAGAGGACTTCCAGATGGCCAATAAACATATAAAAGATAATGAACCTCATTATTGATTAAACAAACCATTTGGGATACCATTTCGCACCCTCTAATTGGAAAAAATCTTAAGAGAATAATACCAGTGTTGGGCCACGCTCAGTGGCTCACGCCTGTAATCCCAGCACTTTGAGAGGCCGAGGCGGGCGGATCACGAGGTCAGGAGATCGAGACCATCCTGGCTAACACAGTGAAACCCCGTCTCTACTAAAAATGCAAAAAATTAGCCAGGCATGGTGGTGGGCGCCTGTAGTCCCAGCTCCTCGGGAGGCTGAGGCAGGAGAATGGCGTGAACCTGGGAGGCGGAGCTTGCAGTGAGCGCCAAGATCGCGCCACTGCACTCCAGTCTGGGGGACAGAGTGAGACTCCGTCTCAAAAAAAAAAAAAAAAAAGAGAATAATACCAGTGTTGGATATAGAGCAACAAACTCTCATACACTGCTGGTGAGAGTGTCAATTGTAATAACTTATTAGAAAATGACAGTGTATTTGTGAATGTGAAGATGTGCATGAGCTTTGACTCAGAAATTCCATGTCTTGTTATATTTGCCAGGGTAGAGAAGGACGCATCTGTATACAAGGAGATGTATATAAAAATGATAATTGCAGTGTTGTTTGTAATAGAAAATATTGGCAACAACTCAGATATTCAACAAGAGAAAATATAAATAAGTTTTAGTATATTCACAAAGTAGAATATTATGCAGCGGTTCAAATGAATTAACCAGAGCTGCATACATCAACAAGGATAAGTCAAACACATAATGATGAGAGAAAAAAAAGTCAAGTTGCGGAATAATGCATACAGTATACCATTTATATATAGATTAAAATTATGTGGCCAGGCGCAGTGGCTCACGCCTGTAATCCCAGCACTTTGGGAGGCTGAGGCAGGCGGATCACAAGGACAAAGTGTATTGAGAGCATCCTGGCCAATATAGTGAAACCCCATCTCTACTAAAAATACAAAAATTAGCTGGGCATGGTGGTGCGTGCCTGTAGTCCCAGGTACTCGGGAGGCTGAGGCAGGAGAATTGCTTGAAGAGAGGCAGAGGTTGCAGTGAGCTGAGATCGAACCACTGCACTCCAGCCTGGCGACAGAGTGAGACTCTGTCTCAAAAAAAAAACATATATATGTATATATATATATATACGTAAAACAAAGTCATATATTTATGACACACATATTTTGAGTATAAGAACACACATAGGAAAACTAAACACAGGATTCAGGATAGTTGTTATGGATGGGAGAGAGGGACAGAAATGAGATCAGCATGGAGTGTACAAAAGATTTCACTTCTACCTGAAATGTTTATTCTTTTTTGAAAAATCTCAAGTATGACAAAATGTTAGCATTCATGTAGCTGGGTGTAAGAACAGGTGTCCTTTCTGTTTTTCTCTTTGTATGTTTGCAACATTCATTAATTTCTTAACTTTGCACCATTTCATTAAATTTTTTTTAACTAAGTAGAATGCTTTTGAAGGAGTGAAGAATGTGCCGTCCCAAAATATGCCATATTGGTATATTTATTATTTCAAGTTGAAAACATTGCAGACAAGGCGCAGTGGCTCACACCTGCAGTCCAAGCACTTTGGGAGGCCAAGGTGAGTGGATCGTTTGAGCCCTGGAGATCGAGACCAGCCTGGGTAACATAGTGAGACCCCATCTCTACAAAAAATATGAAAATTAGCCTGGTGTGGGAACACGTGCCTGTAGTACCAACTACTCAGGAGGCTGAGGTTGGAGAATCACTTGATCCCGGGAGGTCAAGGCTGCAGTGAGCTGTGATTGTACCACTGCACTCTAGCCTGGGTGACAGAGCAAGAAACTGTCTCAAGACAAAAAAAAAGAAAACAAAACAAAAATCACAGCAAGACCCCATCTTTACAAAATAAAAACTTTTTGTTTTGTTTTGTTTTTTTGAGAGAGAGTTTCACTCTTATTGCCCAGGCTGGAGTGCAATGGCGCAATTTCAGCACACTAGAACCTCCGCCTCCCAGGTTCAACCAATTCTTCTGCCTCAGCCTCCCAAGTAGCTGGGATTACAGTTTTGTGCCACCATTCCCAGCTAATTTTGTATTTTTAGTAGAGATGGGGTTTCACTATGTTGGCCAGGCTGGTTTCGAACTCCTGACTTTAGGTGATCCACCTGCCTCAGCCTCCCAAAGTACTGGGATTACAGGGATGAGCCACTGCACCTGGCCAAAACATTTTTTAAAAAAGAAAACATTGGAGAAATTGTAGTTTCAGAAAGGGCGAGAGCTGACCATTTTCTTCCTGCATGTAGCCAGATTCCTCTGGGAGGGGTACCCTCTCTATACCAGAGCAAGGAAATAGCCCTTATCACTAGAAACTTGGAATTGAAGGCTGCGATGGGCCTGAATAAACATACCTAATGAAGTTACCCTTAGCTTTTACCTGTATTACACCCCGCCGTGTATTTCCTAACGACTCCCCTAGAAAATTTTACTGCCCTAGCCAGATTTTATTTTCTCTCAGGTTTAGGAAACATTCTTGTTAAATAGTTTCAAGCTCTCTTGAGAGATCAGCAGATATTCAAACATATTTCTCTCTTGGAGCACAGTTCTGGGTCATTTCTTTTCAAGTTTATTGCTCTTTGTCTAAAAAGTATGAAAGTATCTTGCTTCAGACTTCACTCATAAAGATCCCCATGTATATGTAAAACTAATACAATTTGTATACTTTTATTCATCTGCTTGGTGTCAATTTGGTTTGCAGATTCATCCGAAGAGCCCACTAGGAGCTAGAAGGGGGATTGGCTGTGATCTATGGCTCCCCTATTCATTGGAAAGACTCAGTGAAGACTGAAGACTGACTGAGTTGCTAAAAAAAAAAAAAAAAAAAAGCAAAAACGACTGTTGAAATAAATGTAAGCAAAACAACTATAGAGTTGGGTAAATAATTTTAAGTAAAGTCCTACACATAGATCTCTTCCCAGGTGTGTTTAAGTTCTTGCACATTAAAGAAACCCAAACTGAAGAATCATAAAAATGCATATTGTGAGTGGTTTGTTCAAGAATGATAATACAGAGTTCCAATCAGTGGACTGTTGTACAAAGAAAAACAAGCTTGCCTCACATTTGAAGGCCTGTGAATGGATGTATATAAATGGGTTTGAACTTAAAATATTTAAAATAAGTACAGATCATATTTTATGATTCCCTGCTTTAATGGAATGGTTCCATTTCTAGACTGATCGCATTGGATAAATCGCCTTTGTGATAGTCATTCTGTCTCTTAACACAGATTAAAGGCCCTTATGTTATTCATTGACCTTGGTGCTGATGGTTTTCTGGAGGACTAAGTGAATCAGAAGAGGTGGGGTACAAACATCCTAGGCAGAAGAAAAACAGGGAGCAAATTCAACAAAACATGGACATGGAATAGAGCATCAATTTCTTCTACTGGAGGGTATAGCAGGAGGGGAGTGGGAAAGTTGAGAAAACAAGTTATGGTAAAAGAAAAAAAAAGAGGCAGTTGAATTTAGTTTAGTCTCCATTTTCACATACTGGTTCTCTAAGATTTGTTAGATAGTTTCAAGCTTTCTGGGATTGGCAGATATTCAAAGCTAAGTATTTCTCTCTTAGGACACATTTACAGATTCTGCAGAAGACCCAGTAGGAAGATTCTGTTGTACCTTATATAATTCAGGTGATACCATCTTCCTTTCATTGGCTACTCTCATCTCAGCCTCTGTTTTTTGGTGGTCCAGTCTACACTGGGTCTTTCTGTTAGGAGTTCCATGGCTCTTCCAGACAACTCTCTTAGGCAAGATTTTAAAGGGTTTAAGCCAGCTCTCCTTCCAAAGAAACCTTCCACCCTGACAAACTCTTGGAGTGCAGGCCACTTGATATAATCATTTATTTGACCTTCACCCCTGTAGTTGGAACAGCTAGCTAGTCCACCACTGCCTTTCACGTGTCCTAGGCAAGAGTTAGATATTGGTCCACTGCATCCCATTACCTGCAGGAGTTACATATCAAGGTCTCCAGGTGGTCCCATTGAAATGGCTCCCCCTTGGCTTAAGAATAAGAAAGTATCACCCAACCCTGCTTATTGGGAGAGAGGGAGGAGAGATCCTCACAAGCTATGTCTCTCCAGAAAAGTCCTCTTCGAAGAAGCCCTATAGCAACATCTCTTTACCTCCCTGAGGATGAGGGGCTTGAGAACTGTGCAACTGGTTTTTGATTATCTACTTTGAAACTCCCACAGAAGGGTGTGCTGACAACTTTGCCATCTAATATCTACTGCCTTAGGGTTTCTGGTGGAAACTTCCTATTTGAAATCTATTACACTTACATTTGTGGACTAAACAATACTTGGATGTGATGTATTATTCTTTTACTATCCTAATGGATTAAATTTACCAGTGTTTTATTTAAGATTTTGGAATCTATGTTTATAAATGAAATTGACCTATACATGTGCTTTTTTTGTACAGACCTTGTGTCATGTAGCAGGACAGAAATTTGCATACTATGACTCAGATGTGCGAAAGAATGTTAACATTTGTTATTTTCTGTAATGACTCCTATTTTAGACTCAAGCCTCAATTCCTACTAATAGCAGGGGGAAATTTTTAAATTGTGTTTATGTCTCTGTGAGTTTAAATAGAATTTAATTCATTCAAAATTCACACTCCCGGCTGAGTGTGGTGGCTCACACCTGTAATCCCAGCACTTTGGGAGGCCAAGGTAGGTGGATCATTTGAGGCCAGGAGTTCGAGACGAGCCTGGCCAACATGGTGAAACCCTGTCTCTACTAAAAACACAAAATAAATTAGCCAGGTGGTAGTGGCACATACCTGTAATCCCAGCTACTCAGGAGGCTGAGGCAGGAAAATCACTTGAGCCTGGGAATTGGAGGTTACAGTGAGCTGAGGTCATGCCACTGCACTCCAGTCTGGGCGACAGAATGAGACCCTATCTCAAAAATAAATAAATAAAATTAACACTCCCTGCTGGCTGTTTTCTCCCCTCATAAAAGCACACTGTCCCGTGGCCTTCCCTGAGATGCCCCTTGTCTCATTGTTGAAGCTGACGGAGGGAAGCCTGGCTGTATCTTATCTTTTGCAGCATCATTTTGCTGCCTGTTACTGAGATTCTTCATTCCTGCATTCTGTGCTCTGCTTATGCAACCCAAGGCTTCCTGCAGCCAAGTGGTTCCCCTCAGCACCATCTGTCCCCTGAGGAATCCAAGGAACTCTTGACTGCTTTCTCCTTAACATGATGTAC
The DNA here is from genome assembly GCF_009828535.3 of Hylobates moloch. Taxonomy (NCBI): domain Eukaryota; kingdom Metazoa; phylum Chordata; class Mammalia; order Primates; family Hylobatidae; genus Hylobates; species Hylobates moloch. The sequence goes on from NW_026652330.1 coordinate 24,960, forward strand.
TGGTGGGATCCTGGGAGGCTGCTCTCAGACTTCTCCCTCATCCGTTGCTACCTGAGTCATACTGAACATGGTACCAACCCCAATACAGGGTTGTTCCGAAGAACCTGCATCGTCTGAAACAAAATCTGGAAAGTGGGCATGAGCCATGTTTTGGAATTTCACCAGATCTGTATCCCCAAATCACTTATTTCTGGCCTCCCACTCCTTTGTCTCTCACACACTCTGCTTTTCCCAATTATCAGAAGAACTTTCTGCTTTCCCTTCCTGTCTCTCAGGAATTCCTCTACCAAATACCCTTTTCCTTCCTACATGGCATTAGCCCTCCCCTACTTTGATTCAATAACAGTACAGGCAAGGGAGCAGCAGGGAAATAAGTGAGATTATTAAGAGAAAATGCAGCCAGGCATGGTGGCTCACATCTGTAATCCCAGCACTTTGGGAGGCCAAGGTGGGTGGATCTCTTAAGTCCAGGAGTTTGAGACCAGCCTCAGCAACATGACGAAACCCTGTAACTACTAAGAATACAAAAAGTTTGCCAGGTGTGGTGGCACACACCTGTAGTACCAGCTACTTGGGAGGCTGAGGTGGAAGAATCACCTGAGCCCAGGAAGTTGAGGCTGCAGTGAGGAATGATAGCACCACTGGGTGACAGGAGTGAGACCCTGACTCCAAAAAGAGAGACAGAGAGAGAGAGAGAGAGAGAGAGAGAATATGCATTAGGGTATTTTCTACAAACACTTCAACTAGCTTACTTACATTTAAGTCCAAGATATTTATTGTTCTTATGCTTTTGCTGCTAAATCAAGGACTGACTTGCACGTAATATTTCTCTATTATACTGGTGGGGTAGCACACTGCCTATTTCCTCCAAGTGATTTAATCAGCTTCTTGAAACCCATACTAATAACTATTACATGTAATACATTTCCCTTTCCCTTGCAGATAAAAGTGGCCAACTAGACGTAAGCAGAAGTCACTGGGTAGGCTTCCTGGAACACTGTCATTATTGCCCTTCTTCCCTTTGTCCTTTCTGTTGCTTGGAAGGCAGATGAGGTGGCTAGAGCTTCAAAAGCCATATTGGACCAAGAGTAACCTAGAACATGAAGGTGTGTGCCAAAGATGGCAGAGCACATGGAAAGGGGAGATCCTGGATGCTTAATGACCAAGAAGCAGCCACACCAACCCTGAACTGCCTAACTCGGCTCTTCTTTATTCTGAGGAAGAAATATGCCTCTTTGTATTTAAGTTGCTTTAATTAGTATCTTCTGCAAACAACCACATGTAATTTCTTACAAATTATTCAGTTAAGTGATGTATTCAGTCATACAACTAGGTCGGCCACTTATAATCCCAGCACTTTGGAAGGCTGAGGTGGAAGGACCACTTGAGGCCAGGAGTTGGAGACCAGCCTGAGCAACACAGTGAGATCCCAGCCCTACAAAAAATTTAAAAATGAGCAGGGCATGGTGGTGCATGCCTGAAGTCCAAGCTACTTGGGAAGTTGAGGCAGAAGGATCACTTGAGCCCAAGAGGTTGAGACTGCAGTGATCTATGATTGTGTCACTGTACTCCAGCCTAGGTGACAGAGTGAGACCCTGTCAAAAGAAAGAGAGAAAAAGAAAAAAGAAAGAGAGAAAGACAGAGAGGGAGAGAGAGAGGGAGGGAAGGAAGGAAGGAAGGGAGGGAGGGGAATTTTAAGAAAACTAACAAAGTCATACAACTAGTAAGATGTTAATACTCAGATTTATCTAGCTCCAAAGCCCATATTCTTGCCTTTCCAGGAGGAAACTTCTTTTTTACAAGAGGAAAATAGTATATTTTTGTAAAGTATCTGCAATAAAATGAAAAAAATGGTAGTTGGCTCCACCATATTTAGGGAAAGGTAATTATGTTTTACATCTAGAGTTCTTTATGTGAGAAAGCATTTCAGCTAGCAAAATAGTTCTCTATTAGATGTATGCAACATAAAATTATAGAAACACACTGTGAGCTATCAAACTAGACATAATTTATTTCCTATCTCTGACTTTTTCTATTAATATTAATTGGCTTCTTGTTCATTTCCTTTGTTGTCAGCTAGCATACGCTGACAGACAAGCAGAAAGAGGTACCAATGTTGAGGAAAATTAATAGGGAACATTTTTGAAATTTATAACAAATTATATTCATTAATGTAACTTCTTTCATTTGGAAAAAAAAAATCCACAATTATTTAACTGTAAGTCTAATGCATTAGGTCTACCTTATGGGACACACAGCTTGCATTCTGTAATCTATATGATTGCCCGATGAGGCCTTAGACTATCAGGATGGAAAAGACATAGAAGACAAGGAATAGATAGGCTTTGTGGGCCATCATGAACCCAGAAGCCTGTATAAACATTTCAGCCTTTGAAGTTTAAGAGATCATTTAATGAGAATAGGAAATCAACCATATGTACTATTTAACCTACATGTTCTAAATTGCTACTGAGGAAAATATCAATAGAATTAAGTGAGGAAAATTGTGATACGTTTTTGGCAAAATACCAAAAAGCAACATAAGGTTTTTAGAAGGGTTTATTAAATAATACTGTTATTATCATCTCCTTTTGGAAAAAGAAGAAATGATTGTCTGAGGCTGTTAAGAACATTCAGAGTTTGAGTGTCCTGTGTAGCATAAAGGAAGGTAAAACTGTGATTTATCAGCAGATGCCATTTTTTGATTTTAAGGTTTTATAGTAGGTAGAATAATGACACCCCCACCCCCACAAAGACATCCATGTTCTAATCCCCAGGACCTGTGACTATGTTACCTTATGTAGTAAAGGGGGCTTTGCAGATGTGATTAATGTAAAGGTTTTAAAATAGAGATATTATTCTGAATAATCTGAGTGGGCCTGATATGGTTTGTATTTTTGTCCCCACCCAAATCTCATGTCAAATTGTAATCACCAATGTTGGAAGAGGGGCCTGGTGGGAGGTGATTGGATCATGATGGCAGATTTCCTCTTTGCTGTTCTCACAATAGTGAGTTCTCACAAGATCTGGTTGTTTAAAAGTGTGTAGCACCTCCTCCTTCACTCTCTTCCGCCTGCTCAGCCATGTATGACATGTCTCCTTCCTCTTTGCCTACTGCCATGATTGTAAGTTTCCTGAGGCCTCCCCAGCCATGCTTCCTGTACAGCCTGTAGAACTGTGAGCCAATTAAACCTCTTTTCCTTATAAATTAAACAATCTCAGGTATTTCTTTATAGCAGTGTAAGAATGAAGTAATACAGGGCCCAATGTAATAACAAGGGTCGTTAAAAGATGAAAGAGGGAAGCTGAAGAGAGAAGAGATTTGACTACAAAGACAGAGGTCAGAGCGATTTCATTATTGAAGGAGGCCATGAGCCAAAGAAGGCAGAGAAACAGCCCCTAGAAGTTGAAAAAGGCAAGGAACAGATTCTCCCCTAGAGCCTCCAGAAGGAGCACAGCCCTGCCTTGACTTTAGCCCCAAAAGACCCATTTCTACACTTCTGATCCCCAAAACTATAAGATAATGCATGTCTGTTGTTTCAAGCCACAAAGTTTTTGTTAATTTGTTATAGCAACAATAGGAAATAAATATGGGTTTCAAACTTTTATTTGCTTAAGCAAGGTAAAACAATTGAATCAATAGGAAGTGAGAGGGGTGGTAGGTCCCGCCCATTCTCCTCTCCTCTCAACTTCCCTCACCACTTTCTTTCTTTTTTTTTTTTTTGGACACAGAGTCTCACTCCATCACCCAGGTGGGAGTGCAATGGTGTAATCTCGGCTCACTGCAACCTCTGCCTCTCAGCTTCAAATGATTGTCATGCCTCAGCCTCCTGAGTAGCTGGGACTACATGCACCTGCCACTACGCCTGCCTAATTTTTGTATTTTTAGTAGAGATGGGGTTTCGCCATGTTGGGCACGTGGTCTTGAACTCCTGGCCTCAAGTGATCCACCCGCCTCAGCCTCCCAAAGTGCTGTGATTACAGGCATGAGTCACCGCGCCCTGGCTGATATCACCACTTTCTAAGGAGTTTGTTTTAAATGGAAATATGCAAATCAAGGAACAAACCATGGGCCTTAGAAAAATGGCTGGTTCCAAAATTAGGACAGAAAATATACAAGATGAATCTGAAACATCTTCTAGTGCCAGAAATAAGGAAATGCTAAAAAGCAACATAAACAAAACAAAACCAAAAACCACAATAACACAATGATGGGAATATGTTAAAGAGAAACAGGGACCAACTGAAAGAACTCTCAATGGCCAAAGCTGGAACAATTTGAGCAACAAAATAAACAAATTAGTATTGGATTATAACCCAATGAACAAAATAAATATCCATGAAATCCAGGGTGACTCTTTCCTTCCAAATTCTGAACAATACGCCCACATGAAAAACTGCATTTCCCATTTCTCTTGCAGATAGGAACAGCCAATTGGATGAAAGCAGAAGTCAGTGAATGAAATGAATAAGTGATTGAAGAATAAGTAAATGAGAAGAGGTGAATCTCCCATGCAAACGAATTGAAAATAATGTATGTACATAATCTGCCCTGAAGGAAGCAAGCATACCACCCCACTCCTTAGTGTGGGCCGTGTATAGCGACTTTCTTCCAAAGAGTACAGCATGGAAAGGAGGAAAAAGAGTAACTTTACAGTGAAGAAACCTGACTTTCTCTCAGTCAGGTGATCAAGGTCAACATCAGTAGTGATAAGTCACGTTGATAGCAGGTACCCTTGATATGAGGTGGTGAAAATGGGTCTTTACCTCTGTGGTCTTCCTTCCAAAAGCCCATAACCCCAGTGTAATCATGAAGAAAACATCCGACAAATCCAATTGAGACACAGTCTACAAAATATCTAACAATTTTCCTCAAAACTGTCAAGGTTACAAAAAACAAGGTAAGTCTGAGAAAGTGCTACAGCCAAGAGGAGATTAAGGAAATATGAGAAGTCTATGTATCCTAGATGGAATCCTGAACAAGAAAAAGACTTTTAGTAAAAATCAACGAAATCTCAGTAAGATGTAGTCTTTAGTTAATAGTAATGTATCAATTAGTTCATAAATTATAACAAATGTACCTTACTAATATAAGATGTTAGTAGGGGAAACTGCATATGAGGCATATGGGAACTCTCTTTACTATCTTTGCAAAATCTAAATTTTCTGTAAATCTAAAACTATTCCAAAATAGAAAGCTTATTAAAAAAAAAAAAAAAAGAATGAGGCCAAGTGCCGTAGTTCACACTTGTAATCCCAACACTTTGGGAGGTGAGGCAGAAGGATCACTTGAGCCCAGGAATTCAAGACCAACAGGTGCAACATAGTGAGACCATGTCTCTACCAAAAATAAAATTTAAAAAAACTAGCTGGCCATGGTGGTGCACACCTGTAGTACCAGCTACTTGGGAAGTTGAGGTGGGGGAATCACTTGAGCCCAACCTGGGAGATGAAGGCTGCAGTGAGTCCTGATTCAGCCACTTGCACTATAGCCTGGGTGACAGAGTGATATTCTGTCTCAAAAGAAAAAAAAAAAGAATCCTGGTTTCTGATGCAGCAGCCAACAGATAACAGACCAACAATAAACGAGTCCTTCATTTTGTATCAGTTGGCCTGTTGAATTCCATATTTTTGAATGGTGTCCTAAGATCCCACTCTACTCTTGGTTTCCTTAGAACAAAACCCCTAGAATACGAATCCAGCAGCAGCCAAATAATTATCCAATAGGAGTTATCATCATTACACTTTTTGCCAACGATGGTCATTCCAAAGGAGGAAGGTACCCTGGGATTCAGTTGGAAGACAGCAGGATGAACACACTATCTCCCTCTCTGTCCATGGCACCTCTAATGGGCAGGCTTCTGCCTAGTATTGTCGGTTCTTAATTTGTTTTGTCCCAAGAAATGGATTAGAAAGAGGGGAAGTGCACTGTTTCATTACTGAAACTTTAGGCCTCCCTGTGAGTCTAGAAAAAGATCTAGGATTTTGTTAATGGAGGGAAGGGTGCCTGGATGAGGCAATGCTCCCTTCCATTTAGCAAAGCTGTATTATTAGCATAATCCTGGGAATGTGGAACAATTTATTTGACTGGTAGGTTTGGAAAGAGAAACTGGGCGTATATAGCAGAACCCCTTCCCATCTCCCTCCCTTTGGGAGTGGGTCTGCCTACAGTTAGCAGGCGCCACGCTCTGATACTCCATGTTGTGTGTTGTATAAGTGTCCTTCCCTTATGGAGGAGCCCTACAGAGAGTCTGTATTGGTCTGTTCTTGCATTGCTACACAAAAATTCCTGAGACGGGGTAATTTATAAAGAAAAGAAGTTTAATTGGCTCATGGTTCAGCAGGCTGTGCAGGAAGCGTAGCAGCACCTGCTTCTGAGGATGCCTCAGGAAGCTTCCAATCACGGTGGAAGGTGAAGGGGGAGCAGGTACATCACATGGCAAAAGCAGGAGCAAGGGGGAGTGGGGAGGTGCCACACACTTTTAAATGACCAGATCTCACAATAACTCACTCACTGTCACAAAGACAGTACCAAGAGGAAGGTACTAAACCATTCATGAGAAATCCGCCCCCATGATCCAATCAGCCCCCACCAGGCCCCACCTCCAACACTGGGGACTACATTTTAACATGAGATTTGGGCCAGACACACATCGAAATTATCGTACCATCTAACTCTGAGGTTCAGCATTAAGAAAACAGTTTGAATCTCACATGTAAGTCACATTCTCTACTACAGTGGAAATAAATATGTTATTTTGGCCTCCCATGTGACAGCTCTTGTCTTATCAAGTGGTTCAGAACTTGGATGGAAAAAGAGAAGTGTTGCTGATCACCCCCACAAGGCTTAAGCTTTGGGCAATTTTCCCCAGGGAAGTCAAAGCCATGTTACATGGATGTCAACTGAAAGTAAGTGCTTGCAATAGGGCTTGTAGGACTTGACTCTCAGGCTTTTTAAATGTTTTGTATTTTTTTGACAAGGACTTGCTCTGTCAGCCAGGCTGGACTGCAGTGGCATGATCGCAGCTCACTGTAGCCTGAACCTCCCAGTCTCAAGTGACGCTCCCACCTCAGCCTCCCGAGTAGCTGGGACTACAGGCATGCACCACCAAGCCTGGCTGATTTTTAAAATTATATTTTTTGGTACAGACAGGGTCTCACTTTGTTGCCGAGGCTGGTCTCGAGCTCCTGGGCTCAAGTGATCCTTCTGTATTGGCCTCCCAAAGTGCTGGGATTATAGGCATCAGCCACCATGACTGGCCCCAGGCTCTTTTACTGGGACATAGGACTTGGTACATAGACAGGTACTCTCTCTTGGAAATGGCAGTATTCTGAAAGACTTCCTCCGTGTCTCATGGCTTGTCAGCAGTCTCTGGAGATGTGATGTATATTATACAGACCTAGTCTGAGTCTTATCTCCTATAGGCTAGGACTCACTCTCCTATTCTTGTAGATAACTAAGGGGGTATCAGGAATCCAAGCTGTGCCATCAACAGAGTACAGATTATATCTCATGAACATAAATAACATCAAGCAAGGCCAGAAGATAGCCAGTACCCTTTGGGCCACATTTGGAACTATCCAGAATGGCTACAACTATTTTTTTTTCTTTTAGGAGAGATGGAGGGCTCTCTATGTTGCCCAGGCTCATCGTGAATGCCTGGCCTCAAGCAATCCTTTCACCTCAGCCGCCTAACTAGCCAGGATTAACAATATAATACTCCATCCTAATGTTACCAGTTGTCTGTGAAGTTGTGCACAGCCTCTAAAGGTACCACAGAGAGCTTTACTATGCATGTAGGTCTTTGGAATATATTTCCCTAGAGACATGATGACACCACCCGCCCCCCCAAAAAAGCAACTGATGGGGAACGTTTAGATGTATCTTAAACCTAGGTTGAATGGAACATTTAGTGAACCCATGACTAAATTATTTTCTGACACTACCTCTCACTGCCCCTGTGCCCAGCCACCAAACACCTTCCTGGAAGGCAAGTGCACACTTTGCGTCTGCGCCTCTGGTTATCACCAGCTTGGGCTTGTTCCCTCTTGGTATTTGGCTCAGTGCAGCTGATTTGTCCTTGGCCCCTGATGTCTATGAGTTTCTTGAACAGCCTAGTGACACTTCCAATGAGACTATGGAATGATGGCATTTTAGAGCTGGCCTTAGAGGTTATTTGAAGTCCTTCATTTTGCAGATGGCTAGTGAGGTTTTAGTGGCTTTTCTATTTTTTGTTTTGTTTTGTTTTTGAGATGGAGTTTTGCTCTTGTTGCCCAGGCTGGAGTGCAGTGGCAAGATCCAGCTCACTGCAGCCTCCGCCTCCTGGGCTCAAGCAATTCTCCTGCCTCAGCCTCCCAAGTAGCTGGGATTATAGGCGCCTGCCACCATGCCAGGCTAATTTTTATATTTTAGTAGAGACGGGGTTTTGCCACGTTGGCCAGGCTGGTCTCGAACTCCTGGCCTCAGGTGATCTGCCTGCCTTGGCCTCCCAAAGTGCTGGGATTATAGGCATGAGCCACCATGACTGGCCAGTTTTAGTGGCTTTTCTAATGTCACATGCTAGCTAGTTAGCAGTGCTACGCAGGACAAGAACTTGGGTCTCCCAGTTCGATGGTTTCTTTCCTACTAACCATGTTGCCTCCTATATAGTCTGCCTAATCTATGCTATATACAGTACAAGCTCTTCTATTGAATATAACTAAATCATCTGACGTAGTCAAATAAAAACTGCACCTAAGAGCCTTCAGTTGGCTTCAAGATTAAAAAAATAAAATATGTAGGCTTCAGCAAGATATGACAAAATAAATACAAGATACTAATTGTATGTTGTCACCTTCCCAGGCAAAAAAGGACAGAGCCAATCACTATTAATTTTTCCAAGTAAGGGGTATGGCTCATCTGACTTTTGCTTTTCACCAGGGGTTTAGTTTGTAGGTCCAGGACTGACTTAGTTGGCAAATCAGTGTGAAGGTCAATTATTCAAAATAGTTTTATTCACATTGCTGAGATTATCATATATGAAGATGTAGTTTGATGATGGGGTGGTGCTATGGTTTGAATGTTTCCGTCCCCCCAAAATTCATATGCTAACACCTAACACCAATGTGATGGAATTAGGAAGTGGGGCCTTGAGAGGTGATCAGGTCATGAAGGCAGAGCCCTCACGATTGGGATTAGTGCCCTTATAAAAGACACCCCAGACAGCTGCATTGCCGCTTCTGCCATGTGAGGACACAGCAAGAAGTTACCATCTATGAACCAGAAAATAGGCCCTCATCAAACATCTAATATGCCAACGCCTTGATCTTGAACTTCCCAGTCTCCAGAACTATAAGCAATATGTTTTTCCCATTTGTAGGCCAACAAATTTATGGTGTACTAGTATAGCAGCCCTAATAAAGACAGGTGAGGTGGGCTTGTGCCCCTAGCTGCTCTCACAATGTTATGTAGTGGCATTCTTTTGATACAATGGCAAACAGAAGCGATGTAGTTGTTCCTAACCTTTCAGAGGAAACAGCCAGAGTTATGCTGCTGCTAGCCTGCAGGAAAGCTTTGTCTGAATTTTTTTTTTTTTTTTTTTTGAGAAGGAGACTCTCTCTGTCACCCAGGCTGGAGTGCAGCGGTGTGATCTCAGCTCACTGCAAGCTCCGCCTCCCAGGTGCACGCCATTCTCCTGCCTCAGCCTCCCAAGTAGCTGGGACTACAGGCAGCCGTCACCACGCCCAGCTAATTTTTTTTTTTTTTGTATTTTTATTAGAGACAGGGTTTCACTGTGTTAGCCAGGATGGTCTCAATCTCCTGACCTCGTGATCCGCCCGCCTTGGCCTCCCAAAGTGCTGGGATTACAGGCGTGAGCCACTGTGCCCAGCCTTGTCTGAATTTTTAAGTCACCTCCTGGCCAGGCGCAGTGGCTCATGCCTGCAATCCCAGCACTTTCGGAGGCCGAGGCATGTGGATCACTTGAGGTCAGGAGTTCAAGACCAGCCTGGCCAACACTGCATAAGCTCATCTCTACTAAAAATACAAAAAAATTAGCCAGGTGTGGTGGCACATGCCTGTAGTCCCAACTACTTAGGAGGCTGAGGCAGGAGAATTGCTGCGAACCCAGGAGGTGGAGGTTGCAGTGAGCTGAGATCACGCCACTGCATGCCAGCCTGGGTGACAGAGTGAGACTCTCAAAAAAATAAAATAAAATAAAATAAAATAAAATAAAACAAAACAAAATGTCACTTCCTTATGACCTATGGAATAAACTTTTTAGCATTGATATAAGAGGCCCTATGGGACCTTCAGCTTTCCACTCTACTAATATCCAATTACTTGAAATTCCCTGAACATGTTTTTCTGTGTCTTATCTCCATGACTATTTATGGTAAATCTTTCTCACGTTTCTTTGCTTGCTAGAATCAGCTCAAGTTATATGTTCTCCCTGACGCATGGTGGCTTGGTACCCTTGTGCAAATAAAAAAAGTATGTCTTCTACCTGGAGAACACATAAAGGTAGGTGTATAGCTTAGTAAGCTGGATTTCATGCTAGACTTCAGTTCCCATGTTTGCTTTCATGGGATGCCCTTATGCACTGAACGACCTATATAACTGTTCCTAATTACACAACTGCATGAACTAGTCCCTGCCAGAGTATCTGAGACGCCCATGGGCACTTCTCCAAATAGACCACTGAGAGGAGGTCTGGGAAAAAAAGTCAGCACAAGCAGTGGCCTGAGCAGCAAAGTGGCCAACAGTGGTCCAGCTAAGTAGTTTTAGTGGCAGTCTAAGGGAACCACAAAGCAGGTGTCCACACTAAAAGCAAGCAGTGGTCAGTGCAGAACATCAAGAGTAGAAACAAGCAGAAGTATGAAATGAAGCCTGGGCTGTTTGCTGTGAACATGTGAGATATTTACTGGAGAGTCTCAGCATTAGAAAGGAGAGTGTGACCCACATGAATTCTGAGTCTGACGAGGTTGCTAGTTATACCACTCCACTTCCCAGCCACAGGGCCCAGCCAATCATATCCCGTACCCTTGGCCACAATGACTAGTCCAGGGCTAGAATGTGACTTGAGTTAGGCCAAAGTTCTTCCTGGGAAATTTTTCATTTGGAGACAGAACAAAAGTTATCCAGCCTTCCAGATAAAGAACATTTAGAATGTGAATGAGGGCTATCTTCCCTGCCTCGTGGAGGAAGGTAATTCCCATAGAAGAGAATGGGATCAATGAAGAATAAGAAGGTTGGGATTGAAAAAAATGAGAAAGGCCAATTTGGAAAACGCATTTTAGTCTCTGGATCTACTTGTGACTGAAGTCCATTCCTAGCCTTCCAAGGACTGTGAGTCAGTATACTCCCTTGCTGCTTATGCTAAATTGGATTTCTGTCATTTGTAAATGAATAACTTCTAACTAATACAGGCAGGGAAACTTGGAAGGGTTCTGGGTACTTGAGCTGCCCAGGTGGGACCTATCTATGACTCTTCCATGACCTTTTGGAATTGAGAATTTTCAGTTCATGACAAATTACCAATGCATTTTCAGCTCATCAATAACACTAGAGTTCCCTGCCTCTTACTTCCCTGGATATTACCGAGTTCTTTTGACAATCTGACTAAATTGCTGACTTTTTAAGGTTAAATCTCCTTGTTCTGATCCATAGCTTTGACACACAGAAGGGCAGATTATGTGGCTGCCCAAATCATCCATTTGACCTGGGAATTCTGCCTTGCTAAACAATTACCAAAGTTATACCAAAAAAGAAAATAATGCATAAGATCTTCCTAGTAAGCCCTTTTATAAAATAAAGAACATCTGCCATATGAATAACCTTCTCAATACCCTGGTTTGCATGCTCACATATTCGTATTTTAAGCATGTATGTAGATATGTATATGTATGTATGTGTGTGTGTGTGTGTGTGTGTGTGTGTGTATATATATATATATTCATCCAAAGAAAGTCTGTACAAGTTGCTTTTTGTGCCAGTGATATGCCACAAAGCTGTTAATCCATTCTCATCGTGGACCAGTTAGTTTAAAATAGAAGGTACCAATAATACTTATCGATCTTAAAATGGAAAACATTCACAAGTCAGGCAGGATAGAGTCTTCACAATGACAAGTGGAAAATGGCCAGAGCTCACTAGGAGCAGAACTGGGAGGAAATGATCTACCTAAATGATCATTTGTCAGTGTCCAAAGACAATAAACCAGAACTGAATTCCCCCAGGTCTCGCCATCAGGAAAATCCATAGCAGGTGAAGCCTAGCAGCAAGAGCTTCCAAGATCAAAGGCAATAAATGGCAGTCATGCCCTTCAGTAGCTAGCCCCTAGGGGTAACAAAAACAAGCTTCAGGCTCCTCAAAGGAGGAAATTCGCAAGGACTAGCAAGAGGATCGGGATCCTAGACCAGCAGCAGTCTCAGGCTAGTGCCTCCAAACCAATGGGAACAAGAATGTCCGCTAATACAGCCTGGCTATTACAGACGAAAGCTACAACCCAGTGAGCAGGCAAGGGCTCAGGTAATGGCGCAACATCTTTCACCCACTGGTAGGCAAAAGGAATTCAGCTCAAATTAGGAACTAAAGGTACAAATACGACCAAGACATAGCATACTTGCTCTCAGGGTGCTTACAATCTAGACGGTGACAGAGCCGAAAGGAGATGATTTCAAACTTTTGCAGTCAGTGGGGGAATCTGACAAGTGCCAGAGGAGATGAATGCATAGTGTGCTATGAGAAGACAAAGAAGGGTCACTTGCCCCAGACTGAGGTTTAGGAACACTTGTTGGAGATGATGTTATTTGAGCTGATTCTAGCAGGCAAAGAAAGGTGAGAAAAATTCACCATAAACAGTCATGGAGGGGAAACACAGCAAAGCAAGTTCAGGGCATGTCAAGTAATTGGATATTACTAGAGTGGAAAGCTGAAGGTCCCATAGGGTCTCTTATGCCATGCTAAGAAGTTTATTCCACAGGCCATGGGGAAGTATGGTGGAAACTGCTCATCATCCCTATCATCATTTCTCTCTTCCTTTTTGTAATGGAAGCCGTTCTGTCCTCCACTAAATTTAGCTGAGCATATGTCTACCCAGTTAGGGAATACATTATCCAGCCTTCCTTGCAGTAGATGTGACCATGCGACCAAGTTCTAGCCAATGAGATGTGAATGGAAGTTAAGAGTACAATTTTGATGTTATGTCATTAAAAGGAGGCTACTTGCTCTCCACCTTCTCTTTCCCTTCTTTCTATTTCCAGAGGTCTAGACACAGATGTGGCCAAGTGAGCCAGGCTCAACCATGCAAACAATGAGCACATCCCGGAGCAGGTGGCACACTGAGATGAAAGAAACCTGGCTTCCAAGATGAACAAGTAGAGCAGAGCTATCTGTATAGTCAGACATCCACCTTACTGGACTATTAAGTGAGAAATAAATAAATTTCTTATTGAGTCACTGTCTTTTGGGGGGTCTATGTTATAGCAGCATAGCCTGTATCCTAACACAGAAGGGAAGGAAACAGTGTTGAGGCTTCTAATCTAATTCCTGACTTGGTCAGAAATGGCTAAGAGGCTAGGAAAGGCTGAGATAACAAATGTCTGTCCTTAATGATTATAGCTGAGTGAAGCTAAGGCTGGCAGATAGCAGGATAAGCAACTATGCAGCCTTGTCTTGGGAGAGATAGGAAAGTCCCTTGAAAACTATAAACTTCTACCTGGTTCTAGGAGCTAAGTTCATCCAGAGCAGGATTGCAGCCGGCAACCACCTGAATGCCTTCTTTGCACTCCACCCTGCAAAACTATGTCCATTGCCACCTTCAAAAGCTGACTCCAACAAGTCTGCCAATAATACTTCCTTGACTAACCCCACTTAGTCATTTTGTATTAATTATGTTTGCAGAAAGGAAAATGTATTTATGATCCTCCTCTGTTTTCTGAAGAGGATGGGTCCTCTAATTGGAAGAACTTCTGTTTTGCTGAACACAGTAATTTGTCCAGGGTACACTTTTTGGAAGTATGAGCTGGGATAAAATGTTTTCCTCTGAGTAACGAAAGGCTGAGGAATTTGGAAGAGGCTCTGGAGTGGGAGAGTTAAGAGCAGTAAAGCTGGAGGCTTGGAGGGTGGAGAAGAGTAGAAAAAACACTCTGGTAGCAGAACCAGAGAGGGTACTCTGGAAAACAGTTTATAGAGGGATTACTAAATGAATTGTTGCAAGCTACATGATGCAAATTGTGTCTCTACTTCAGTAAATTCTGCCTGGTTCACTAAGGCCCTTGTATGAGAGGACACAGGGGGTGTGAGCTTGAATAAGAGGATGAGGCTGATATCTGGATGACATATAACAACCGAAAAAAAAAAAAAAAAAAAAAAAAAAAAACTAGAGCAAGGAAAGTCAGAGACAGTGCCAGAGATTAAACTTCTAGAATTTCACACACCCTCCCTTATTAATTCTATAATTTAAAAATTATATAGATTGCATTACCGTAATCTAAGAATTATCATTCACCCAATATGCAATCAGAGTGCACATTACTAAAATAATTGCTTGAGTTATTAAATGCTTACAATAATTCAGAAATGGAACCCTTTCTTCCAGCTGGGGTTGAGGTGGATTTTAGGGAAGGCAACAGGGAATGAGTTGTGTTTAAGCTGGGTCTTGAAGGGTGGACAGGAATTGGTTACGTGAATACTTTTCAGAGGCAGGGAACAGAAAAGATGATGTGACCAAAGTCAACGTCACACTTTTTTTCAATAAATATGTATCAATATCCACTGTGTGCCATACACTGTGCTAAGTCACAGAGATATGAAGATTAATTTGGCTTCCCAGGCTTCTGTTAATATAGCCCCCAATTTTTCTACACATTCCATTACTGGTTTGCCACATTTATCAGGCCCTTCTTGGCCACATTTCTGTGTGGTCAGTTTTTCCCTTGAATTCTATTGTGTGTGATGCTATTGGTTGATTGATTGAAATGGAGTTTTGCTCTTGTTGCCCAGGCTGAAGTGCAGTGGCACAATCTCAGCTCACTGCAACCTCCACCTCCCAGGTTCAAGCGATTCTCCTGCCTCGGCTTCCCGAGTAGCTAGGATTACAGGCACACACCACCACGCTCAGCTAATTTTTTGTATTTTCAGTAGAGATGGGTTTTCATCATGTTGGCCAGGCTGGTCTTGAACTCCTGACCTCAGGTGATCCACCAGCCTCGGCCTCTCAAAGTGTAGGGATTACAGGCGTGAGCCACTGCACCTGGCCACGTGATGCTTTTTTTTTTCACTCTTTAATTATACCACTTTTCCATTTATCCTAGTGCATTTTATGTAAGTTTTTAAATTTTTAATTTTTGTGGGTACATAGTAGGTGTACATATTTGTGGGGTACATGATATGTTTTGATACACGCATGCAATGTGAAATAATCACATCATGGAGAATGGGGTATCCATCCCCTCAGGCATTTATCCTTTGTGTCAGAAACAATCCAATTACTTTAGTGCATTTTAACCTGCTATTGACGACTGTTTCTCTAATTTATTGAGGTAGCTTGAATTTTGATCTTCTATACACTTGGCAGATCCATCTTCTTGGGGATATATGTAATGTTTATAAAGACACTCCTTCTACTGTCCAGTCCCATATCTCAATACCCTTCCATGCCAATATATAGTGAAGGTTGAAAGAAAGATAAGAAATAAAGCCCCAAATACCCAGGTTACGAAAGCCTGCTATATCTGTATTGGCCACAGTTTTGTAAACTGAACTTGCAATGATGTTTCTTAAATGACAACCACAATTGCTACCAACAGAAACTGAGTGCCTACCACATGTAGAAACAGTATGCATGATGCATTGCCCCTGATCTTGAGAGGTTTAGTCTAGATGGGGAGGTAATTAGACAATGCACATATTCTGTTTGGTAGGAGAATTTTCCACTCATCTTCCCAATGGAGTAAGAGAGAACAAAATGTGGGAACAGAGGAATTATCTCCTCTTCCCTGTCCTCTTACGGCTATGTTCACAAGGAAGAAGGAGATATTAACCTGATTGGTCAAAGCCCAGGCAAAAGGAAAAGATTTTTTATTTTATTTTTTATTTTTATTTTTTGAGATGGAGTCTTGCTCTGTCACCAGGCTGGAGTCCAGTGGCGCAATCTTGGCTCACTGCAACCTCCACCTCCTGGCTTCAAGCAATTCTCCTGCCTCAGCCTCCAGAGTAACTGGGACTACAGATTTGCACCACCAGGTGCAGTTAATTTTTTGTATTTTTAGTAGAGATGGGGTTTCACCATGTTGGCCAGGATTGTCTCCATCTCTTGACCTCGTGATCTGCCTGCCTCAGCCTCTCAAAGTGTTGGGATTACAGGTGTGAGCCACTGCACCTGGCCGTTTTTTTTTTTTTGAGATGGAGTCTCATTCTGTTGCCCAGGCTGAAGTGCAGTGGCATGATCTTGGCTCACTGCAATGTCCGCCTCCTGGGTTCAAGCGATTCTCCCACCTCAGCCTCCCGAGTAGCTGGGATTACAGGTGCCCACCACCACAGCTGGCTAACTTCTGTATTTTTAGTAGAGACGGGGTTTCTCCATGTTGGCCAGGCTGGTCTCAAACTCCTGACCTCGTGATCTGCCCACCTCAGCCTCTTAAAGTGCTGGGATTACAGGCATGAGCCACTGCGCCCAGCCTAAATGTATTTTTTTATGTGCTCACACAACACTTTAAACCCCAAATGTGTGGGTCTCTTCTACAACAAGCTATTCTTCAATTCTTTTCATACACCAACTGGGTGTCCTACAATTCAATTCAATTCAATTCTGACACTATCTACTGGTGCTAGCATCAGATGCTACAAGTTAAGAGCTTGGTCCCATAAGACTGCCCTCACTTCAAATGCCAGTCACAAGTCTGGGCCTCCTGTGCTTCTGACTAACTAGTTATAAATTGGGGCTTCCTACGACCCCCCTCCTTGGGTTCAATAGTTTGCTACAACGGCCAGGTGTGGTGGCTTAGACCTGTAATCCTAGTGCCTTGGGAGGCTGAGGAAGAAGGACTGCTTGAGGCCAGAGTTTGAGGACAGCCAGGACAATATGGCAAGACCTCATCTATACAAAAAAATTATTTTAAAAAATTAGCTGGGCGTGGTGGCACATGCCTATAGTCCCAGCTACTTGGGAGGCTGAGGCAGGAGGATCACTTGAGCCCAGGAGGCTGAGGCTGCAGTGAGCTGTGATTGTGCCACTGCATCCCAACCTTGGTAACAGAGCTAGACCCTGTCTACAATATAAATTTTTAAAAAATTTGCTAGAATGGCTCACAGAAGTCAGGGAAATACTTCACTTACGTTTTCTGGTTTATCATAAAGGCTACCATTTAGGAAGAGCCTTGGAAGAGATGCATAGGCAAAGTGTGGGGTGAGGAACGTGGAACTTCCATGTCCTCTCCAGATGCACCACCGCCCAGCAACTGGATGTAGTCACCAATCCAGAAGCTCTTGGAACCCTGTCCTTTAGGGTTTTTGTTTTTTTGGAGACGGAGTCTCGCTCTGTCACCCAGGCTGGAGTGCGGTGGCGTGATCTCGGCTCACCGCAACCTCTGCCTCCCGGGTTTAAGCAATTCTCCTGCCTCAGCCTCCCGAGTAGCTGGGACTACAGACGTACAGACGCATGCTGCCATGCCCAACTAATTTTTTGTATTTTAGTAGAAACAGGTTTCACCACATTGCCCAGGCTGGTCTCAAACTCCTGAGCTCAGACAACCCACCTGCCTCAGCCTCCCGAAGTGCTAGGATTACAGGCATGAGCCACGGTGCCTGGCCTGTCCTTTAGGGTTTTTCTGGAGGCTTCATTAAGTAGGAATGATTGATTACATCATTGGCCATTGGTGACCAACTTAACCTTCAACCCCTTTCCTCTCTCTAGAGGCTGGGGTGGGTGAGTGGGTGGGGTTGAAAGTTCCAACTCTGTAATCACATGGTTGGTTCCTCTGGTAACCAGCTCCTCATCTTTGGGAGATTTCCAGAAGTCACCTTACTAACATAAACTCAGGCGTGGTTGAAGGGGGCCTGTTAGGAATAACACAACTTTATCATTGTGGAGCTGTCTCAGGAGCCAGTGACTAAACCCAGTATCTCAGGAAAAGATGCTCCTACAGCTCCTATCACTTAGGAAATTACAAAGATTTTAGGAGATGTAGTCAGGAGCTGGGGACAGAGACCAAAATATATATCCCTTATTATATCACAATATCAAACCAGGATATTAATTAGTCCACACTAGTGGTTGGGGCCACTTTGTGCTAAAGGATCATTCCCCATTTCCTTCTTTTCTTTTTTTTTTTTTTGAGACAGAGTCTCCCTCTGTTGCCCAGGCTGGAGCGCAATGGTGTGATCTTGGCTCACTGCAACCTCCGCCTCCTGGGTTCAAGCAATTCTCCTACCTCAGTCTCCCGAGTAGCTGGAACTATACAGGCGCCCACCACCACGCCCGGCTATTTTTTTTAATTTTTAGTAGAGATGGGGGTTTCGCCATGTTGGCCAGGCTGGTCTCGAACTCCTAACCTCAGGTGATCCATCCGCCTCAGCCTCCCAAAGTGCTGGGATTACCGGCATGAGCCACTGTGCCCAGCCCTCATTTCCTTCTGAGTAGGCCCAGACCAGTCTTCATTTAGCACACACTTGTATGAGTAAAGCTTTGCAGACCTGATCATCTTCCCCTCCCTTTCTGTAGGCATGCCTAAGCATATTGGTCCCAACATTTACAGTGTAGGGAGGGTGGGGCAGGAAATTAGGAAGCATCGCTTCAGCCTTAAACCTAAGCCATGCAATTCGTCTCCATCTTTTTGCAGAGCTCTGCTTTAGAGGTTGTTGGGTGCTAGCTCAGCTATGAATAAAATGATCCTCTGGTTTCTACTCCAATTTTTCTTGGATACAGTTCCCTTGGGAACCCTAAGGAGAGGAGGGATGATTAGCAGAGCAGGATTTGGCTATTTCTGGTCTTCAATTGTAGCAGACTGTATAGTTGGTCACAATTGTTCAAATTTTTGCTGCCTTTCCCAGGGAAGGATTATAGTTCCCTTACTTCATTGACCTCAGGTGTGGCCAGGTGAACTTGGTCTGGCCAAGAAAATGTGACCTGACCATGTGTAAGTGCCAGGCACAAGTATTAAGAGCCAGCATGTGGTTCATCATAATCACTTTCCTTCTTCCATGAGAGACCAACATCTTCCAGATAAAGACTGCTCTGGGCTCGGTGCAGTGGCTCACGACTGTAATCCTAACACTTTGGGAGGCAGAGGCAGGCAGATCACTGGAGGCCAGGAGTTCAAGATCAGCTGGGGCAACACAGTGAGACCCCTATCTCTACAAAAAAAGAAAAACATTAGCTGGGTATGCTGGTGTGCATCTGTAGTCCTACCCTCTCAGGAGGCTGAGGTGGGAGGATTGCTTGAGCCCAGGAGTTTGAGGCTGCAGTGAGCTCTGATTATACCATTGCACTTCAGCATGGGCAACAGAGCAAGATCCTGTCTCTGAAGAAAAAAAAATAGTAAAGACTGCTCTATCAGCCTGGGTCCTGGCACAAAAACAACCTAGAGGATAGCTACACTGTCCTACCATGTATGAGTATATTTTCAGAAATAAGGCTTCACTGTTGTAAGCCCTCTTGGGATCACCTGTCACCACAGCCTAACCTAGCTTATCTTGACTGATACATTTACCATATTGTCATCTACATGAAGCACCATTGTTTATCCTCCCAACATCTATTCTCCCTTTTTTTTTTTTTTTTTGTTTTGAGATGGTGTCTTGCTCTGTGGCCCAGGCTGGAGTGCAGTGGTACAATCTCGGCTCACTGCAACCTCCACCTCCTGGGTTCAAGTGATTCTTGTGCCTCAGCCTCCCGAGTAGCTGGGATCATAGGCATGTGCCACCATGCCCGGCTAGTTTTTTTGCATTTTTAGTAGAGACAGGGTTTCTCCATGTTGACCAGGCTGGTCTCCAACTCCTGACCTAAAGTGATCCGCCCACCTCGACCTCCCAAAGTGCTGGGATTACAGGCGTGAGCCACTGCACCCGGCCATCTATTCTCCTTTCAATCCTCCTAAAATACCTCCAATTTTTCCCCAGTTCATCCATCTCTACATGGCCATGTGCTTGGAGGAAGGGAGTCTAATTCCCAGCCCCAAGGAATGAACCATAATGAAATTAAGCCATTCATGATAGTTTCCTTTTCTTTGCTGGTAACTGGCTTAGACGTGGGCATATGGGACTGGAAAGTCGGCTTGAGGGCTTCTGAGAAAAGTCTTCCTTGCTGATGAAAAAAAGAGACACACAGGAAGAAATAGTCTCTCTGCTTCTGCTGGACATTGTGCGTATGTGTACGTCACCTGGAATTGTGGCAGCCATTTTGTAGCTATGAGGGGCACTAGCCCAAGTCTGTCAGAGTGAAAATATGGAAAGAGTCTGGGTCACTGATGATGAGGCGGGCAGATCACTTGAGGTCAGGAGTTAGAGATCAGCCTGGCCAACATGGCAAAACCCTGCCTGTACTAAAAATAAAAAAATTAGCCAGGTGTGATGGCACATTCCTATAATCCCAGATACTCCGGAGGCTGAGGCAAAAGAGTCAATTGAACTTGGGAGGCAGAGGTTGCAGTGAGCCAAGATCATGCCACTGCACTCCAGTCTGAAAGACAGAGTGAAGCTCTGTCTCAAAAAAAAAAAAAAAAAGAGAATCCTAACCTACGTACCTCCAGGTTTCTTGTTATATGAGATAATTCATTTTCCTTTTTGTTTAAGACAGTTGAGCCTGGAGTGGAGGGGAAAATAATGAGTTTAGTCTACGGACATTGAGGTGATGGCAGAACAGTATCCTTTTAAATCCTAAAGCTCAGGGAACATCAAGGTTAAATTTGAATTTGGGAGTCACCTATGGAGAAATATTCCATAAAGTAATACATCTTAGAAAGCAGACCTGTACCTGGAAAAGCTGCCTCTGTGCTTGAGGAATTCTGGTGACATAAGAGAATATTGCACCTCCATGTGTAGTCATTTCCTAACTGGATATGCTACTGTCCCAGGTCTTTGTGTCCCATCTGGAGAAGGGGAGATCACAGAGGTGGTAGTGAGCTCCTGGTGAGGGAGTTCAGAGAAAGTGATTACAACATCTGGATCCCATCCTCGGATTCTGCTCTTCTCAAGCCTGGCGTTTATGGACCTCGATAGCCATTTACAGTTAACTTAAACATTCTAGTCTAGTGTGGATGGCTTTGAAAATGGGTTATAAGTAACTTTCAAATTCACTGACTCATATATCTTTTAGTAAATTATCGTCCCAGAAAATCAAGGTTCTGATTATCTTATAGACCTCCTACGGGTGATACTATAGAAGCCTTAAAGGAAGCATCACATTCTATGGGTGATACTATAGAAGCCAGGGTCAAAAAATATATAACATGAAATATCAAGGAAAAGGCCAATGTAGAACATAGAGGTTCTAGTGCCCAAGCTTAGGAAGTGTTAAACAAAAATTATGGGAGGCAATTGTTTTGGACTGAGCTTTTGCACTAGGCCACAACAGACCAGACCAAATCAAATCAAGTCCCTCCTGCTAAATGCCATATAATCAAACTTGAGATACATCCCACAAACAGACCAGGTTTTCCTGAAAACAGGAGATTTCAGTTTACCTGTGTCAGAATAAGGAAGTCCCCTCTGCTTTAACCCTTACCAAAAAAGTAACCCAAAGTAGCCTGATGTTAAGCAATCAGCTCTTCTTCCATTGCTCTATTTCCTTGTTCCCCTCTTTTAAAACCCACTCTTCTGCCATTGCGCAGTGAAAGCTCTCATTCTATTCTGTGGAATGGAGGCTACCCCAATTCATGAATCTCAAAGGCCAATTCAATCTATAACTAAATTGGTTTTAATTTTGTCTTTTGCCATAAGATAGTTTTGAAAGTTACTAATTCATAGGGCACTATTGTTACTTTAAGAACATACATTCATAGAAGCGGGGAGGAGATATTTTGCAACATCAAAATATTTACTTAAGATTGCTTGAAAAATAATTTTTGAAATTCCATTATACAGAACTTTCCTACAGGCTCATCTTAGTGAGTTCATGCACACACCTGCACAATATTTACAGAGAAGCCTGTGTCTTCCCTGAGACAACTTACCCCATTTCTAAGTTGCCATTGCTGGGTCTACCTTGAAACTACTCTTGCTTCCCTAAGCCAAAAAAGAAAAAAAAAAAAAAAGACATATTTTAATGAACTGGAAGAGCAAATGCAGTCTCCAAAGATGGCTAACTTCAATCCTGCAGTTATTTAGAAAGGAAAA
Organism: Hylobates moloch; assembly: GCF_009828535.3. Taxonomy (NCBI): domain Eukaryota; kingdom Metazoa; phylum Chordata; class Mammalia; order Primates; family Hylobatidae; genus Hylobates; species Hylobates moloch. The sequence continues at coordinate 47,272 of NW_026652330.1, forward strand.
TCTGGCTTCAAACACTATTGTCTGCAGGCAGGGTTTGCAATTGGCCAGGACCAAGGACAGTGTTTAAAGATGACTCAGTTGTATGGCCTGGGGAGAGCGGGAGTGGTGAAGGGAGACCAGCCAGAAGTCCTTCTAACTGCAAAGGATGCTAGGTCAATTTTTTATGACCTCGAGGCTGTGAAGGCTCAGACCTGCTGCAACCTAGGAGGGGGTGTCCAGTGTAAGAAAATCTGAGACCCCAGGAAATGCACTTTCAAATTATCTGAATAGGAGGTGGGTAAGACTCAACTTCCCCCTCTCCTACATCCTCCTCCACCCCCGTGGGCCTTCGGGCTAGGATTTCGGCAGAGAAATCCCTCTCCTTCCAATGCTTTAGGGTCCAACTGGGGACCTAGCCGTGTGACCTTCGCCATGCCCCGGAATCTCCTTTGGGACGTCCCCGAAGCCCTCCCTGTCCGGGGCTCAGCAAGCGTCCGCCCGTGTCCCAGCCCCCGAGGGCTCGGGATCGCCTTGGAGACGCATCCGCTGCCCACTGCGCATCGCTGGCCAGTCAGCTCGGAAACCCTCCGAGCCGCACCGGGCCGCCGCCCCGGCCCCTCCCGCTCCGGCTGTCCCACCCCAGCCCGCAGCGCCACGCCCACCGGGGGGTCCGGGGCCTGCCGGGGCTGCCGTCCTCCGCCTGGCCTGCGCCCGCCGGCGGCGCGCTCCCCGGAACCCCGGAAGCCCGGGTCCTTTCCTCCGCCGCCGCAGGCCCCCGACCCGCCGTCCTTCCCCGGCACCGCCCGCCAGGGCCGCCTCTGCAGCCGCCAGCGCCCGCCGCCGCGCGCTGATTGGCTGGCGGGGCCGGCGGCGGCGCTGAGTGGCCGGGCGGATTCGCTGGGTCAGGGCTGCAGAGGCGCCTGGCGCACCCGCGGGAGCGGAGCCGCGGCGCGCTCGCCCCGGACGCCGGCCGCCCCTCCGCTCGCCCTGCTGAGCGAGCGGCCCGGGGCGCCGAGGGGTCCGCGCCGCGCGGGGCTCACCGCCCTGGCCGCCATGTGCTCCCAGCTCTGGTTCCTGACGGACCGGCGCATCCGCGAGGACTACCCGCAGGTGCAGATCCTGCGCGCCCTCCGGCAGCGCTGCTCCGAGCAGGACGTGCGCTTCCGGGCGGTGCTCATGGACCAGATCGCCGTCACCATCGTCGGCGGCCACCTCGGTGAGCGAGGCGGGCCCCGGGAGGGCAGGGAGGCGCGCCGGGGTCCACGACAGTCGGCCGGGTGGGCACGCTCGCCGGGCCTCCCGCAGCAGAGTCTCCTTCGGGCCCGCACACCAGCCGCACTCCCGCTGCGAGACCTCTTGGGGTTGGAGAAAGCCGCTAACCTTCATAGCTTCTTTAACCACCACCACCTGTCCCGAGGCCAAGATTCGAGAACGCGATTTAATTTACTTAGGGGATTTCATTTTGTGAGAAACCCAAGTTCACCTGAAGCCGCCCGGGTGTCCGAGGAAAATCAGGCTGTTAAACCCCAAATTTGCAAATCCTGCTCGCATCAATACCTTGACAGTTTAGACTCTGAGGTTTCTAGAAATCCACACCAGATTTACAAAATTACTATTAAGATGACTGTTTTAAAAAAGTTTTTTAGGAGTGTGTGAGCATCAGTAATGTGCACCACATAGAATATTATTTCCAAACTAGAAAGCCACATATGGGGGAAATCTGAGAAAGATTGGAGTGACTTCTCGAGTGTAAAGTGGGAGTGTAGACCTTTGATGGGTTTAACTCATCCTTCTCCCTAGCAGCGTTGAATTCTGATTCCAGAAGAGCCGGGATTTCAGGTTCAGACAGTTCTGGCCTCACTGATCACTCCACTGCTGTGTTCAGGAGACTTTTGTGGGTAAGACATGGTTGCCATCTGTGGCTTTGACCTCAAAAGGTTAATTATTTTTTCGTATATCCTTAATACAGGCCTCTCTGATTTAGGAATCCCTGACGCAGAAAACTCCCTCTGGCTTGCTGTTTGAGTGTCTCTGGGGCTCCACTGGAGGCATCCAACCATTTCAGGGAGTCCAGGACTCAAAAGGATTTGTGCCCAGTTCAGGGTGCATCTTGGGATACTGTTTGCATTATTTCAACAATTATTAATGGTTAAATAAGCCCTTAATTTGTTACTTTGCTTTGGCAGGGGAAGGAATTTCAAATTCGGAAAGACTACTTACAAGTGAGATTTTGAATATGACCTGTTTCTGAGTGGAATATATCTGTTATAGATTTTTCATCCCTAAGTTTATCGAAGTCCCTCATACTTAATATCAGACTGTATATCCTGTTGGAGAAATATACCACAAACATTAGGTACCTTACATTTAATCTACAACGATGTCTATCAGATGCAACCGGTACCCTCTCTCTATCCTTGATTAATTAAAACTGTCACAGTTAATGTAGAACTAGATTTCTGAACAGGGAATCTGCAGATGTGGATTCCTATTACAGCTTTACAGTTAACAAGTATCTTGGCTTTGCTTTGGGCAAGCCACTTTTGTCTTTGAATCTCAGGATTCTTATTTATAGAAACTGGGGGTTAAGATTCCTCTCATTTTATGTGTTTCAGTATCATATTTAAATTGTATAATCTGTTGTATTTCACCGACCTAGATTAAGTAGTTAACATGTACATCTTTCTACCCAGAATGAACTTTTTGCTTCTTTATTTTACAATTTGTAAAGATGTCTCTTTTTTGAGATACAATAGCCAAATTCCACATCACATTTAGGTTGTAGAACCGTCACAAATTCTGTAAGAGCAAGAAAATGCTCTGTATCTAAAACCTCATTTTAAAGCATCAGTCCTAGAAAAAGATAAAATTAAATGCTAGTGCCACAGGAAACACTCAAACCCTTTTGTTTAGTGTCTTAAATGTTAATAGAATTCATGTTTGAAAATACCTTAATCTATTCACAAACCAGGAGTTCGTTTTTTTTGTTTTTTGTTTTGTTTTGTTTTGTTTTTGAGACAGAGTGTTGGGTCTTGTTGCCCAGTCTGGAATGTAATGGCACCATCTTGGCTCATGTAGCCTCCACCTCCCGGCTTCAAGCAATTCTCCTGTCTCAGCCTTCTGAGTAGCTGGGATTACAGGCATGTGCCACCACGCCTGGCTAATTTTTTTTTTTTTTTTTTTTTTTTTTAGTAGAGACAGAGTTTCACCATGTTGGTCAGGCTGGTCTCAAACCCCTGACCTGAGGTGATCCACCTGCCTCGACCTCCTGAAGTGCTGGGATTACAGGCGTGAGCCACTGTGCCCGGCCCATTCTTTTTAACTACAGGAAAATCTACACAGCTCTTTGCCTGGTCAGTGGAGAAATTGAAGACAGGTATTTTTTGATGCAGTTTTAATTTCTGTTAATTCTGAGGTAGCCCACACAAATCACAAAACATAGAACAAAACGATTAGATCACCAATTCTGCTGTCCAAAGCTGTCCAAAGATTTGTTATGGAAGCAGATTAAAGCACAAGTGAGTCCCATGAGAATGACCTTGTTGGCTTTGTTCAGTGCTATAATAGTGGCTAGAATAGTGCCTTGCACATAGTAGGCTCTCAATACATATTTTTTTTAATGAATCAGGATATGATCTCTGGTTCCCAGTTTCTTCTGTAGTCAAACTATAGAAAACCCTTGGTAATTTGCTGAGCCAGAGTATTTCTCGAAAAAAAAAAAAAATTCCAGAATTCAACTTGCTTTGAAATACAGACATATGTAGTTATGATGATACTGATATTATTTACCATTTGAGAACTATAGAATGTAAGAGCTGGGAAGGATTTTCGGATCATCCATTCTAATTCCTTCATTTTACAAAGAAGAACCTGAGTCTCTAAAAGGTGAAGTGACTTCCTCAATGCCATCCAGCTAGTTAACAGCAAACCTAAAGTTAAAAAACCTGGTCTTCTAATTTCTAGCCCAGTGATATAGAATAAGCTTCCTTTAGGATGTCTGTAGCCTATAGTACCTTTCTCGGTAGATGTGGAATTGAACTGAATTGAGTTATGTTGAGGCTAGATAGTGACTTTGCACCGTAATTTTATAATTTAGGAAATTCAGGTATCACCTTTACAAAGCCTTTGTGCCTTCACTCCTTTCCATTGCTTCTTTATGTTAGTGTAGGAATATGATGATGGAGTTGATTGCGGCAGGTATGGGCAGTGCCTCAGCCAATTGCTTAAATTCATTCCTGAGCTTTTCTCCCTGGAGGCTAGTGGGAGCCCAAATCCAGGGCTTAGAGTTTCAGGTTATATCTGGAAATAAGATTCAGACAAGAGATTACAAGTTTTCATGATTATTATTTTTAATCTAGTACTCTGAGTGGGGAGACAGTGGGGAGAGGAAAATGATCTTTCGGTGACTGAAGCAATCCTGTAGAAAACAGCCTCCTTTCACTTTTTGCTGGGTGTAGCATTATATGAAAATCATACCCATCTCCGTTTCCTTTTTAGAAACTGCAAGTTCTTCATTCATTTCACAAATACGTACTAAATATTCTCAACCCTAGGGATAAAGTGATGAATGTGACACCAGAATGCACGTAATAATAATGGACATAGACATATATATGTATATCTATATCTGTATATATATATATAGTGTTTATTCTGTGCCGGGCATAGGTTTAGCTTCTTTTTACCTATTAGCTCTTCTAAATGCGAATAAGGATATATGGGAATATAGCACTGGCTGAGAGTTAGGACCAATACTCAGTAATTCTGGTCTAAACTCTTTGTCTCCTCTCTTCCACTTTATCCCTTGCATCGGTCTACACTGATTTCACCATGCCTCTCTGTGACTCCATACCTTGCACTAAAATTCCCTCTGCCTCAGATGCCCACTGTTCCCTCCCACATGCTTCACCTTTTTTCATCCTTCAAATCCAGCACAAGTCACTTATCTCTAAAAAGGCCTGCTTGAGCTCCTTTCTCTGTCCCCAAGTAGTCCCTCTCTTCCGTCTGCTGCCAAATAGCTTTGTCCATACCTTTTAAAATAGCACTCATCATATTTTGCTATAATTTGTCTATTTATACAGTTTATATCCCCCCTCCCTCTGAAGAACCAGGATTCCTCAAATGTGTGCTTCAAAACTGGTACATAGTAGGCCTTCAGTTAATGTTTGTTGGGATGACTGAATGAAATGTCTTAAAAACTAATTTGAAGTATGTGAGACTTTTACTGCAATGAGCTAAGGAGCTTCTGTGTGGGGGAGATCATGAGGAGATGTGTAAATGAGGACAGATTCACTAGGAAGAATTAAGTTCTTTGCCCACCCACAGGTCTGTATGATTAATTGGCTCAAGAAACAAGTATAGTCACAAACTCAGGGACAGATACCCACCAAGACATATAAAATGAGTCTGACCTGGAAATGAGGTTGTGTTACTGTTTGTCTCTTAGGAGCAGGATGATTCAGCATTCCTTCCCTTACATTTAGAGCTAAAACGTTGGTAGCTAAATGGCAAATTCTAGGTCAGATTCTTTAAATCAAAGTGTTCTTGGATCCTTTTACTTGGTTCTTTGTAGTAATCAGGTGAGTCAGATTTAAAAGGGTTGGGAAGGGGTGGATTCTGACTACATTTGTATAAGGAAATGGTCTTACCTCAGACCACTAAAAGGCAACAGAAGGCTCACAGAGAAAGGATGGACTCCCATCACTGTGCAAGAAGACACTGGCAGGAAAGAGTACCATGCTAACTTTTGTGCAGAAAACTTGATCTTTAACTTCAGTTCCTGCTAAAGTCTTGTGCCTGACATCTTATAATCCAAATGATACCACTGTACAACACTCGTGGAAAGAAAGGTCAGGGAATGACTACAAGCACCTACCATATATTCCAAATAGACGTGAGTGCTGCATGGATCTACTTTACCCCTTGGGTCCACATTTATATCTGTAGGCTGATCACAAGGGCTGAGAGTGGGATGGATGTTTAGTTTACGTTTCTAACAGGAGTTTTTATGGATACCCCATGAACTATGTTAGGAAGAGTTTTAGAACCAGTAGATGAGATCCTTCATGGATCTCAAAGCCCTACTCCTAGATTTCCTTTCCTTTCTTTCTTTCTTTTTTTTTTTTTTTTTTTTTTTTTTTTTTTTTTTTTT
>NW_026652330.1:53501-98673 GCF_009828535.3 Hylobates moloch
TTTTTTTTTTTTTTTTTTTTTTTTGAGATGGAGTCTCACTGTGTCGCCCAGGCTGGAGTGCAGTGGTGCGATCTCGGCTCACTGCAACCTCTGCCTCCCAGGTTCATGCAGTTCTCCTGCCTCAGCCTCCTGAGTTTCTGGGACTATAGGCATGTGCTACCATACCAGGCTAATGTTTTGTATTTTTAGTAGAGATGGGGTTTCACCATGTTGGCCAGGCTGGTCTCAAACTCCTGACCTCAGGTGATCTGCCCACCTCGGCCTCTGAAAGTGCTGGGATTACAGGCGTGAGCCGCCGAGCCTGGCCCCTACTCCTAGATTTCTGAACCACCTGTTGCCGCTATCAGAGCACTTCCACCAAATTTGTTGGGCCTGCTTGGTGGAAGGGAGTACAGCCATCACTCAGAGATGTTTGTGTCATCTCCACCCATCCACACCTCACCTCCTTGCCACTCCCCTCACTAGCAGGGAGGACACTGCATCTGCATATGTCAGTGCTAGCCTCACCTCACTCCAGCCACTTCCCTGGCCACTTTACCCATTGTCCCGAGAAACAATTATAATTTGGATTATAATTGTTTTTTAGTTATAATTGGGTATATATATATATTTTTTGTTTTGTTTTTTGTTTTTTGTTTTTTGTTTTTTTGAGATAGAGTCTCGCTCTGTCGCCCAGGCTGGAGTGCAGTGGCGCGATCTCGGCTCACTGCAAGCTCTGCCTCCTGGGTTCATGCCACTCTCCTGCCTCAGCCTCTCCGAGTAGCTGGGACTACAGGCGCCCGCCACCACGCCCGGCTAATTTTTTTTGTATTTTTAGTAGAGACGGGGTTTCGCCGTGGTCTCAATCTCCTGACCTCGTGATCCGCCCACCTCGGCCTCCCAAAGTGCTGGGATTACAAGCGTGAGCCACCGCGCCCGGCCTGGGTTTATATTGTTTTAACACAAACCTACAACATGTTCTGAAAAATTTTTTATAGAGACCCTGTCTCTATAAAAATAAACAATTGGGGGGGTGCAGTGGCAGGCGCTTGTAATCCCAGCACTTTGGGAGGCCGAGGCAGGTGGATCACTTGAGGTCAGGAGTTCAAGACAGGGTGAAACCCCGTCTCTACTAAAAAAAAAAAAAAAAAATTACCCAGGCTTCGTGGCAGGCACCTGTAAATACAGCTACTCGGGAGGCTGAGGCAGGAGAATCACTTGAACCTGGGAGGCGGAGGTTGCAGTGAGCTGAGATTGTGCCACTGCCCTCTACCCTGGGCGACACAGTGAGACTCCATCTCAAACAAATAAATAAATAAATATTAGCCAGGCATGGTGGAATGCACCTGTAATCTCAGCTACTCAGGAGGCTGAGGCAGGAGAATCACTTGAACGTGGGAGGCAGAGGTTGCAGTGAGCCAAGATTGAGGCACTGCCCTCCAGCCTAGGTGACACAGTGAGACTCCATCTCAAAAAATAAAAAATAAAAAATAAATTAGCCAGTCATGGTGGAATGCACCTGTAGTCCAAGCTACTTAGGAGGCTGAGGCAGGAGGATCCTGTGATAGTGCCACTGCTCTCCAGCCTGGGCAATAGAGCGAGACCCTGTTTCAAAAAAAAAAAAAATGTAACTCCAGATTCCACCATGAGAAAGTGATAAATTTAGATTACTTTGTGTTGAGGAACTAACAGGAATACTGATTCTTCATTCCTGTAACTCTGTTGTTAATACTTTAGTATACTTTTTGTGTCTTAATCTTTGCAACAATCCTATACATTCATTTATTTCATTTAATAAATATTTATTGAGTGCCCACTCTGTGCCAGGCATTGTGCTAGGCAGTAGAGATAAAATGGAGAGTGGGAACAGAGGCAGGCTTCACGCTCATTATTATGATTTTTTTTCATTTTTTTAATCCTGTCAACAGATATCTATTGATGGCCTACTGTGTATAAGGTACTGTTTCTAGGCACCAAAATAAAGTAGACAGAAATCTGTGCCTCTCAAGTAGATTACATTCTAGATGGGGAAAATAGAATGTAAACAAGGTAATAAAAAGTATAGTATATTGGTGAAAAGAGCTAAGCAAGAAAAAAAAGAAAAGAGAACGTTTCTGGAGGTAAGAGAGGGGATTGCAATTTTAGATAGGGTGGCCGGGGTGGTCCTCACCCAGATGGTATCCATGTAAAGATCTGAAGGAAGTAAGGACACAAGCCGTTTAGGTATCTGGAAGTAGAGTAGTTTAGGCAACAGGGAATAGCAAGGGGGCCAGCGTGGCACAGCAGAGTGAGCCAAGGGATAAGTATTGGGAGAGGAGGTCAGAGAGGGGAGTGGGGGAGGAAGCAGATACACAGGGCCTGGTGGGTCACTGAGGGACTTTTGCTTTTACTCTGGATGAGCTGGGAATCCACTAAAGGATTTTTTTTTTTTTTTTTGAGATGGAATCTTGCCTGTTGTCCAGGCTGGAGTACGGTGGTGCAATCTCAGCTCACTGCAACCTCTGCCTCCTGAGTTCAAGCGATTCTCCTGCCTCAGCCTCCCTAGTAGCTTGGATTACAAGCACACACCACTACACCCAGCTAATTTTTGTATTTTTGGTAAAGACAGGGTTTTGCCATGTTGTTCAGGCTGGTCTTGAACTGCTGGCCTCAAGTCATTCACCTATCTCGGCCTCCCAAACTGCTGGGATTACAGGCATGAGCCACTGTGCCTGGCCCACTGAAAGCTTTTTTTTTGGAGACAGAATCTTGCTCTGTCGCCCAGGTTGGAGTGCAGTGGCACATTCTCGGCTCACTGCAACTTCTGCCTCCCGGGTTCAAGTAGTTCTCTGCCTCAGCCTCCCAAGTAGCTGGGATTACAGGCACATGCCACCATACCAGCTAATTTTTGTATTTTTAGTAGAGATGGGGTTTCACCATCTTGGCCAGGCTAGTCTTGAACTGACCTCGTGATCCACCCACCTTGGCCTCCCAAAGTGCTGGGATTACAGGCGTGAGCCACCGTGTCTGGCCTCCACTGAAAGCTTTTGACCAGAGAAATGATATGATCTGCCTAATGGGTCACGGAGTCATTCTGGCTACCATGTTGAGAGCAGACTAGAGGGACCAAGGGCAGAAGTAGGGAGGTTGCTTGGGAGGTTATTGCTACAATTCAGGTGAGAAGAGATTGTTGGGCTAGCATGATTTCAAGGGAGATGGTGAAAAGTGACTGGGTTTGGGCATATTTTGAAGACAAAGTGGTCAGGATTTGACTACGGGATCAGGTATTGGGTGTTCAGGAAAGACTAGTCAAGGAGGACTCCAAAGTGTTTGGCCTGAGCAGCTGGAAGAATAAAATATGTTATTTGCTGATATGGAAAGGAAGACAGGTATAAGTTTGGGCAGGTGATGAATATCGGAACTCAGTGTGAGTTGCACATTAAACATCCAAGGGGATATGTCAGGTAACCATTTATGGAAAGATTGGGATTCAGGAGAAAAGCTTAGCCTGGAGATATCAACATAGGAGCACCTTTACACACCTATCAAGAGAGTAACTATAGATAGAGAAGGGTTCAGAGATTGAGCTCCAGTGCTTAGTGGGCAGAGTGAGTAGGAGAAACTAGCAAAGAATCCTGAGTAAAAGAAAAATGAAACCCAGGAGAGTGGATGTCTCGTAAGCTAAGTGGAGAAAGTCGTTCAAGAAGGAAGATGTGATCAGATCATGTCAAATGTTGCTGGTAGGTCGGGCACAGTGACTCTTGCCTGTAATCCCAGCACTTTGGGAGGCCGAGATGGGTGAATCACTTGAGGTCAGGAGTTCGAGACTAGCCTGGCCAACATGGTGAAACCCCGTCTCTACTAAAAATAAAAAAATTTAGCTGGGTGTGGTGGTGCACGCCCGTAATCCCAGCCACTCTGGAGGCTGAGGTGGGAGAATCGCTAGAACCTGGGAGGCAGAGGTTGCAGTGAGCAGAGATCGTGCCACTGCACTCAAGCCTGGGTGACAGAGCGAGACTCCATCTCAAAAAAAAAAAATGTTGCTGGTAGATGAAGTCGGATGAGGAATGATAATTGATTTAGCAATGTGCGTGTAGCGTTAGCAACCCCAATAAGAGCAGTTTCAGGTAAGTGGCAGAAAAGAGTGAATATAAACAGTCTAAGAGTTTTGTTGTAAAGGGAAGGTGAAAAACAGGATGATAGCCCAAAGGGAGACAGGATTGAGAGGATTTTCTTTTCCTTTTTTTTTTTTTGAGACAGAGTATCGCTCAGTCATCCAGGTTGGAATGCAGTGGTGCGATCTTGGCTCACTGCAACCTCTGCCTCCTGGGTTCAAGTGATTCTCCTGCCTCAGCCTCTTGAGTAGCTGGGACTACAGGCACATGCCACCACACTCGGCTATTTTATATATTTCTAGTAGAGATGGGGTTTTACCATGCTAGCCAGGCTGGTCTCGAACTTCTGAACTCAAGTGATTTGCCTGCCTCAGCCTCCCAAAGTGCTGGGATTACAGGCGTGAGCCACCGTGCCCAGCTGAGAGGCTTTTCATAAAGAAGGGATAAATAACGGTACGTTTGTGTGCTGTTGTGAATGATCTAATACAGCAGGAGAAATTGGTGATGTAGGAGAGACAGGCAGATGGCAGGAGCAGTGCTTTAAGTGGCTGAGAAGGGCTGGGATCTACTGCGTATTTGGCGGGATTGGTCTAAGCTAAGAGTAAGGACAGTTCAGCCGTTATAAGAGCGGAGAAGGTAATCTATGTGTCACAGGTGCAGGTGGGTGGGTAGATGTGATAGTGGGAACTTACAGAGAAGGTCTTTTCTGATTGCTTCAGTTTTTCACATTGAGATAGGAAGAATGAGAAGATGGGACAAAGTAATAAAAGTGTAAGATAAGAGAAAGTGTGAAATAGTGTTGAGGTTGAGTGAAGGGACTAGGGACATATAATGATTGCCAGACATTAAGGGTGCCCTTGAGACAAGTCAGCAGGTTTGTGTATTTTCTCTAGGTATGTTTCATTACAAAGGAGGGACATGAAGTAAAGGGTTGGATCGGTCTGGCCAGAGTTGTGGTTTACCTAAACAATAAGTGGGTGCAAGGATTTGAGGGTATATGCAGGAAGTGATCATGGTGCTTGATTATGGAGTTTGAATAGGATAAGAAGGGAAGTTGAGGATATGAACGGAGGGACAGTGAAAAGATGGTGGTACCCGTGGATGGTAGCTTCTTGTGAGGTCAATGCATAGCTGGGTCAAGGTATAGTACTACAAGAAGCAAGCTGGAAAGATAGGAGGAGTGGTTGGAGATTAGAATAAGGATGCTTGCACAAAGTCTAGAATGTAATCAGGAGTGGTAGCTGAGGTGGGATGGTGGGGAAGATCCTTGGAGAAAAGGAGGTCAAGACATTGAGAGTCCTTGGCCTTGAAAGATTCTTCATAGGGACATGGAAATCACCAATATTTCTGACAGTGAGAGTAAGGAGCTAAAGCTTCAAGAACAGAGGGAGTGACCTGGGCTCTGTAGACGACTTGCACAAGAAGGGGTGATGTGTGGCCTGATGAGATTCGGGCTGGGTATTTTAGGGAGGAGAGAAGGCAGAATGGTCTTCTAATTGCAATCAGGAGCCAGGAGGATATCTAGGCCCAGTAATCTGTGGCGAGAGGGGAGAAAACAGCTACAACTTAGAGGGCTGTTGGGGAAGCGGTGTCATTGGCGAGAGACAGGGTGCAGCTGGACTCATAAAAAGAAGGAAAGTGAAGGGAAGGCACACAGAAAAGGTTGAGGATAAGGGAATTTTCTGTCCATTGAGTTTCAGAGGGCAGAGTGGAGATGGGAAGAGGTGGAGGGTGGAATGAGAAAAGGCAGTGTCAGAGCCATATGGGGTATAGAGTCCAGGGAAATGATGTGGCCTCAGAGACTGAGACTTGAGTGACTGATAAGAACAGAGGAGAAGGACTTGCTGAGCTTTGTCTTCATAGCTGAAGAAAGATCATGTTGTGAGATGGCGAGGGAGATGAGGGAGGAAGGTTTGCCAGGTTCTGGGGCCCTTCCATTTTATAGAAGAGGAGACAGACCCAAAGAGATTTTTGTGTCTTGCCGAGCTAAATGAGAGCAGCTAAATAAATCAGGTCTCTGACTTGAAGGCCAATACTGTATCCACTTTGCCAAATTCCCTTTCGTCTCATGTTGTTTCAACTTCTTGAAGGGCCTTTCCAAGGAGTTACTTTAGCCTTAAGACATTCTTGAACTCAGTGCCTATAAGATGCAATGTCTTACTATTTATTTGTTTGAGAGGTAGAGATTATGAATTTATTAGTTTCTCACATTTCTTCAGAGCTTAGAGGCACGAGGTGTCAACATTTCCTTTCTGAAACTTCCCTTGATTGTTCTCTCTCCCCAGGCAGAGATAATCGTCCTAACTGCTCCCTCCTCCTTTGCTCTCCCTGGACCCTGATGTAGGTCTGTTGGAGCACTTAGCACATTGTGTTATAATCAGTCTCCTCTCCCTCCCCCTGCTCAACAAGACCCAGGTGCTCTACACAGAACATTAACAGCATTAATAACAACTGTGTGTTGTCTGTCTTCTTAAATTCCAGAGATATTGTTTGTTTTACTCACACCTCTCAACTCCCATGCCCGCCCTTAAGAAGACAGTGCTTGTTGCTTCCCTGTCAGTCCCTTTGGCTTTTACCATTTGATTGCACCAGGGCCCGGCTTCTGACTACCAGCACCTGCACCTATTAGAGGGCTTTGTCTGGTACAGGATCCCATGTTGCCCACACATGTATGGCAAGCCGGAAGGGTCAGGAAATTAACACCATGCCCTTGGAGCAGCCTTAACCAAAAACTGAGTTGATGTATAAACACTTGAAATCGGCTGGGCATAGTGGCTCATACCCTGAGAGGTAGACATTATGAGTTTATGAAATCTCAGCACTTGGGAGGCTGAGGCAGACAGATCACCTGAGCTCAGAAGTTCGACACCAGCCTGGGCAATATGGTGAAAACCTGTCTCTACAAAAAATACAAAAATTAGCCAGGCATGGTGGCTCGTGCCTGTAGTCCCAGCTACTCAGGAAGCTGAGGCAGGAGAATCACTTGAGCCCGGGAGGCAGGGGTTGCAGTGAGCCGAGATCGCACCATTGCACCCCAGCCTGGGTGACAGAGCAAGACCCTGTCTCAAAACAAAAACTTGAAATTGTCAACTCCCTGGCCTCTCAGGTGGAATAACTGAAGTGCATGTACTAAGCCATCTCCTAGAGTTCCTCAGCAGGATTCAGCTCTGGTTGCTGAGAGGTGGTAACTCCCTTGATAAAGTATGTTTTGTTTGCCTCATTCCCTTCTCTACGCCCCTCCCAACATTTCCTGAAATTACTATCCAAATAGACTACTTGCACTTAAATCCTTGTCTGAGTGAGCTTCTACAGAAACCAAACTAACACTAGGCTTGGCCCAAAGTAGGTGCTAAATAAATATTCACTGAATGAATATGTGAAACAATCAATGTGTTTCATGGGTGAAAAAAATAAATATGTAAGTTGTGTCTCTATCTTTCTCTGTGAGGAGACTATAATCTCCTGGTAGGCAGAGACCGTCTAGTTCAACTTTGTATTCCTTCTTAGTAGTGTGTCTGAGTCACACCAACCAGTTCAATAAATGTTGAATTGAATTAAATCACCTCAAAATCACAGTTGGTGGAAAGAGAAAATGGCCACATAAATGTCTGTGGGTTTTAGTGAGTCTTTGGGCATTGTCACAGAGAACTTTAAAAGGGAAGGAGGAGGGGTGTGGCATCTACTTGTTAAGAATAAAAATAACTTTTACGAGAAAATGCTGTGGGTGGAGTAGGAAGAAATAAGGGGAAAGGTGGAAACTGATGGAGGTGTGCCAAGTCATGTTTGGGTGACACATCTTCCTCATAACACAAGATAATCTGAAGTGCTAAGTGGGTTATCCACTTTTAGTTATTTATTTATTTTTGAGACAAAGTCTCACTCTTGTCCCCCAGGCTGGAGTGCAATGGTGCGATCTCGGCTCACTGCAACCTCTGCCTCCCGGGTTCAAGCAATTCTCTTGCCTCAGCCTCCCAAGTAGCTGGGATTACAGGCGTCTGCCACCACGCCCAGCTAATTTTTGTATTTTAAGTAGAGACAGGGTTTTACCATTTTGGCCAGGCTGGTCTCGATCTCTTGACCTCAGGTGATTTGCCTGCCTCGGCCTTCCAAAGTGCTGGGATTACAGGCGTGAGCCACTGCGCCTGGCCTATTCACGTTATTTATATAGTTGATTCCTTTCTGGTAACTTTCAGAGTTTCACTGCCAGCCACTGTTACATGATCCTGCTCAAATATAATGGTTCTAAAAGCTACCATAAGTGAGGTCCTTGTTTGCTGTCATGCTTTAGTATCCTGCCGTTTTCTTAATTTTTCTGCTTGTTTTGTACATGAAGGTTTTTTCTGGCATACCAGACATCCGTTTAGTGTTGAAGCTTTCTTTAGTGAATCCAAGGATGCACATGTGTGCACACATATGTGAGTGACATGCGTGCACAGGTTGGAGGGTGACTCATTATGTATCGGCTTTGTGTAAATGCAAAGACATTTATAATCAAATCTATCCAAGGATCTGTATTATAAGACACCTTTAAACGAGATAATGTGTGAAAGTTCTTAGCAAATTACCTAAAACACAATAGAGGCTCAGTAAAAATCTTGTCTGAATTCAAATCTGAACTACAACACCTTTTATTATCCATGCCTCTGCTTCCCTCTATTGGTTTGATGATTGAGAATGGTTAAGTTTTAGAACTCTGCTTTCCAATGAAGATTTATTTCTGAAGCTATTTCTCTTTATCATAAAGTGCATTTCTTCGCTATTGCACATACAAATGCGTAAGTCTAGTTATGAAGTTTTTTTTTTTAAGACGGAGTTTTGCTCTTGTTGCCCAGGCTGGAGTGCAATGACATGATCTCGGCTCACTGCAGCCTCTGCCTCCTGGGTTCAAGTGATTCTCCTGCCTCAGCCTCCCAAGTAGCTGGGATTACAGGTGTGCACACCACCACACCCAGCTAATTTTTGTATTTTTAGTAGAGACAGGGTTTCACCATGTTGGCCAGACTGGTCTTAATCTCCTGACCTCAGGTGATCCACCTGCCTTGGCCTCCCAAAGTGCTGGGATTACAGGCAAGAGCCACTGTGCCCAGCCTAACCCAATATATGGATTAGAAAAAACAGACTCTGTTCTTTGGGAAAAGTTATCCTGGTTTTCTATCTTGTTTTTAATACATTAAAATATTTTCAAATATAAATAGAGAATTCAAAAGGAAATCAGAACACAATTACCCACAAAAGTAGATTATTCTTTTTTAGAATATAGAGAAAATATTGTTTTGGTTTCAAAAAGTTGTTTTTAACTGGGTTGGCAATTGGTCACTGTCCTAACTTGTTTGAGGTTTGATCTTTTTTCCACTAATATTTTATTGACCTATTTGGGGATAGAGTGGTTGTTTTAGTTTTTTTTTTTAAGTGGTTTAAGGCCAAACATAATAAATCTCAAGCCCAACCGATCAGTCTAAGAGACCCCAAAATATTCCAGAAACAACTCAGCTGCCTCTCACTCTCCCCAAGTTAAGGTGATACCCAAGAGCACTAGGGTACTCAATCACATGAAATCTCTTCTTGGAGGGCATGAGCCTCTGATTGTTGAGGGCTTTCCTTCTGTTGACTGGCAGCCAAGCAGAGCCCTGTCCTTCCTGATATCCTGCATCAGCTCTTCGTTCCCTTGACTTGAGGTCCGTAGACTGCAGTGGAAATGTTAATGATCCTGGGAAAGGTGATACATTAAGCTCCATCCTGTATTAAGTTTGTTAGGTCCTTTCCTGAGAGGAGATGTTAATGGTGAGAGGGAGCGGAGATTACTTAAGTGGTTAAAGGTCTCAAAATTTACAGACAGGTTTGCTGAGGGCCAGCCTTAAACCCAAATTGTCCTTGGCCATGGCTGTGTATAACCGTTGCTCCCACTGAAGCCACTATGAGCAGCTGCTTCTTGTCTACTACTACTAGAAATGTGATGGCAGTGGCAATGGGAAAGAGCAGGGGGCATGTGAGGTTGCCCATGGCAAGAATGTCAGAGCTAGCGCCGGGCGCGGTGGCTCATGCCTGTAATCCCAGCACTTTGGGAGGCCGAGGCGGGTGGATCACCTGAGGTCAAGAGACCAGCCTGGCCCACATGATGAAACCCTGTCTCTACTAAAAATACAAAAAAATTAGTTAGGCGTGGTTGCAGGCGCCTGTAATCCCAGCTACTTGGGAGGCTGAGATGGGAGAATCACTTGAACCTGAGAGGTGGAGGTTGCAGTGAGCCGAGAACACGCCATTGCACTCCAGCCTGGGTGACAAGAGTGAAACTCCGTCTCAAAAAAAAAAAAAAAGAAAAGAAAAAAAGAATGTCAGAGCTGTGTAAATGGGCAAAGATTGTGATTAGTTTTGCAACTGCATCCCTAAACCTGTCACGTCCCTCTCTGCACAGGGCTGGACAGCCAGCATGCACAAGACCTGTCTAACTGCTTGGTAGAGCCTTTTGGGCTACACTTTAACCCATTCCATTCTTCATTTATTAAAGGCTTCAGTTGGAATGAGCCAGGCCCAAAGATTTACCTTTGGAGAAGAGAGATGAAGTCCTGGTAAGACTTCCTAGGTCTATGTGAATCTGCTCGTTGAGACTGAGTTGTCTCTGTCCACTTGTGGTTGGTATTTCCAGAAATGATTGAATTCTTTTCTTCCCATTTAGAAGTTTAACTGTTTGTCTGTGGTCTCATGTTGGGATTTGAAAGCCAGACGTTTTTGCTGCTTCTCGTTTCTCTAGGTCATGTTTCTGTTGTAAAGCCGTTTTTCTTGTGAGGTGGTAAAAATCTCCATAAATTGTCCTACTTTGCTTAGTAGAATGTCTGTGTAGTAATAATGCCAGTGCCTTACATATGTATAGCATTTTATAGTTTTCAAAGCATTTTCACATATATTATCTCACTGTGTAATGTTGTCCTGGGTGTTCTGTATTTACTATCTTAAGCAACTTGAATATTTTTCTTTTTTCTCCAACCACTTTTGAGGCTACTACACATGGTTTACTTTTACCTTTCGTATTATTTCCCCCAAGGGTTGTAAGTGTCAAAGGAATTTTTCAAAGAACAGTAAAAGCATCTATAAGTGATACTGTTTTCTGATGGCAAAGTGAAGATAACTTGGATGCTCTTTATACATCATCCCTGAGAATTAGGTTCCAGTTCCTTGGATTCACACGATCAGCGGAAGTACAAAAAACAGTTTATTGTAATGATTGTTCCTACCCCTCCCCTTTTTAATCAGTGAAATATCTCCTAGAATGGGGGACAGTGTGCAGTTCAGAGCCATGTAGTAATTTTGTGGGTGTTTTGTTTTTCATCTTTGTGCCTAGAGCTTTTATACTGATATTATTCATCACCTGGTGGAGAAACTGTAACTTCATTAGCACCCTTTTCCCCCTAGAATTATGTGGTTATACAGTATAATATCACTTACGAAATAGAAGGTGCTTTGGGTTAAAGCCTATAAAATGTCTCTGTAGATTGTGTTTTAAAAGTTTTTTTGCATGGGCACAGTGGCTTATGCCTGTAATCGCAGCACTTTGGGAGGCCAAGGCAGGAGGATCACTTGAGACCAGGAGTTTGAGACCAGCCTAGGCAACATAGCAAGACTACATCTCCCCAAAATTCTTTTAAAAATTGGCCAGGCACGGTGGTGCACACTTGTAGTCCCAACTACTTGGAAGGCTGAGGTGGGAGGATCACTTGAGCCTAGGAGTTAGACGTTGTGGTGAGCTGTGATCACACCACTGTACTCCATCCTGAGCGATAGCAAGATCCCGTGTCTAAAAAACAAAATAAAATAATACAATATATTCTTTAGAGCATTTTAGAGATTCCTTCCAGGTTAATTAGAGCAGACCAAGTATAATTCCTTGAACTAGCTTCTCATTGCCCTACTCATCCCATATCCTGTCTGCATCATTCCATCACCAGATTCTGGGTGCACCATAGAGACCTAGGTAATGACTTAGAGTAATACCAGCCATAGGATGTCAGGACTAGGAGGGACCAAGCAAGTTGCTGTGAACCCCTCTTACCCTTGCATGCTCTCTTTTACCATCTTTGAGTAATGAGCCTTGGCCCTTACATCCTAAGGGCGTGGAAAAGTATCCATTTTGTTGAGCCCAAATCTATCTCCCTATAGCATCTATTCAATTCAATAAACACCTAGTGCCTACCGTGCAGCAGGCACTATTCTAGGTGCTGAGGGTATATCAGTGAACAGACAGACAAAATAATGCTCTTATGGATATCTGTCTCCTGGAGTTGTAGAAGACAAGCCAAATAATTCTTCTGCACTGAAGCCCTTCAGAAACTTGAAGACTGTGCTTCCGTTCCTCTGAGTCTTCGCTTCAAGCTAATATTTCTACTTGACCCAGTGGAGTACAGCATCACGTCGTCTTGCAAAGTAGATTGGTTGTCTTTGGATGCATTCTAGTTTTGTTTGATATTGAATTGAACTGATTTTTAGTAGACTGATTTTTTCAGAAAGTTTTTTGTTGTAAAGGTAATAAGTACTTGGAGAAATTTTGGAAAATACAGACAAGTATATAAAGAAGAAATTACCTGTAATTCCATTGCCCACTGTTAAAATGTTGGTATATTTCCTTCTAGCTGTTCCCAACTTGTATCTGTTTATATAGTTGAGATCATAATGCATTATTTATAATTTTATATCCTGTTTTTTCATGTAACATTGACATTTGTGCATTATGTTGATAAAATCATTTAAATGGTTGCATAGCTGGGCGCAGTGGCTCACACCAGTAATCCCAACACTTAAGAAGGCCGAGGCGAGTGAACTGCTTGAGCTCAGGAGTGTGAGATCAGCCTGGGCAATATGGCGAAACCCCATCTCTACAAAAAACACAGAAATTAGCTGGGCATGGTGGTGCATGCCTGTAGTTCCAGCTACTGGGGAGTCGGAAGTGGGAGGATTACTTGAGCCTGGGAGGCAGAGGTCGCAGTGAGCCAAGATCACGCCACTGCACTCTAACCTAGGTGACAGAGTAAGACCCTGTCTTTAAAAAAAAAAAAAAGGGGCTATATAATATTCCAGTCAGATATAAAAGAGTAGTAGCGATTACTGAAGTAGGCTAAACTATTTCCTTTTCATTAAGCCTTCAGCCTCCCAAGCCACTACACTTTGAGTCATACTTGTCCTATGGGAAGGAAGGTGACTGTATATCTCCTGTGGATTCTTTTAACCTAGATTATTCTTGATATGCTTTCTTTCTGGTCATTCCTTTGTGTTTCCTCATGATCATGCTCTGCCCGTCTGTTTGGCATATAGGGTTGCCTGTAGAGTTTCCTTGTACACCAGGATGTCAAGGGGGCCATTTTTGAGGCTCTGTTCCTACTAGGTTCAGTCTTGAAGAGTCTGTTGGAACCATTTCGTCTGGTGGACTAAATGATAGCAGGCACAGCACTCACTGTTGTCCTTGAATTGCAGGCCTCCAGCTAAACCAGAAGGCTCTCACCACCTTCCCAGATGTGGTGCTTGTACGGGTACCCACACCCTCAGTGCAGTCAGACAGTGACATCACTGTCCTGCGACACCTGGAGAAGCTGGGCTGCCGGTTGGTCAATCGCCCACAGAGCATCTTAAATTGCATCAACAAATTCTGGACGTTCCAAGAACTGGCTGGACATGGGGTCCCCATGCCAGACACCTTCTCCTATGGTGAGTCAGCTTGAAATATCTTCCCAAATCATGTGCATCTCTGTTTTCTTTCCCTAGAAACCTTCTAGTATCTTTGTTGCTTTTGAATGTGAGTCTGTTGATTCAACATCTTGGCCTATCTGAAATCTTTATCCTGACCTTTCTATCTGAAAATGCCTTGGCGTCTTCCCCTCTGTAAGTCATTCATTAAATACATATCTGGTACACACTGTGTGCCAGGCAGCATGCTAGATACTGGGCTACAGCATTAAGCAAGAGACTCCTGCCCTCAAGGCATTCCCAGTTCATCAGAGGCAGAGGACAAGTAAACAGGCAATTTCAGAGCAATGTAAAACGTGCCATGATAAGAGTAAGTGCAGAGCGGTGCAGGAGTATATAGGAGAGCTCCCCAATGCAGTTTAGACATTGAGGAAGGCTTCCTAAAAGAGCTAACATAGAGCTAAGCTGAAGTTATCTAGCTAAGCGAAGGGAGATGGTGGGAGGGGAGTAATGTAACGAGAGAGCAGAATATAGAAAGACCCAGAGGGGAGAGACACCCTGACCCGTCGGTGGTATTCTGAGTAGTTTGTAGAATGTTAAGGGAGATATAGCTGAAATAGAAGGCTGGGAAGATAAGAGGGCACTACATACAGCATGTGAAGGAGATGAGGGTTAATCCTGAGACTAACAGGAAGTTATGGGAGGGCTTTAATCAGGGAGGTGGCCTGATAAGAGTTATAGTTCAGACGATCCCTTTGGCTACACTGTGGAGAAGGAATTGGACGGGGCAAAGTAGAGACAGGACAAGTAGTGGTAGGTTTTTAAAATAATCCAAGTGAGCAACGATGGTCTAAACTAACAGTGGGAATGAAGATGTGTGAACAGATTCAGGAATTGTGAAGGTTGTAGAAATAATAGGACATGATGATTGATTTATATGAAGAGTGACTGGTTTCTGATTTGAGCACCAGATGTGAAAGCAAACATTCGCTAAGACTAGAAATGTGGGAGGAAAGAAGCTGATTTGTGGGTAGGGGGTGAAGGATTATAGGAGAGAGATGATTTCAGTTTGGGACATGATCTGTTTGAGGTGTCTGTAGTACATGCAGGTAAAAATATTTAGTAGGCAGCAGATAAACGAACCTGGAGCTTCTGAAAGAAGTGCAGACGAGGGAAGTGGAGCTGGAAACCTTCATTATGTGAGGTGAGGTCCCAGGAATGGATGAGAGTACTCAGGGAGAGTATGTAGGAAGAAAAGAGGGCTGATCTGTTCACCTAAAATGGTTAAAATGGTATATTTTATGTATATTTTAACACCAACATTTTTTTAAAAGAGGGAATCCTTTCGGGCAGTGGTCCCCTGTCTTTTTGGCACCAGGGACCAGTTTCATGGAAGACGATTTTTCCACAGATGGGGCAGGGGGGCGGTGGGGGACGATGGTTTCAGGACGAAACTGTTCCACCTCAGATCATCAGTCATTAGTTAGATTCTCATAAGGGGTGCGCAACCTAGATCCCCCTGCATGTGCAGTTCATAATAGGGTTCGAGCTCCTGTGAGAATCTAATGCTGCTGCTGATCTGACAGGAAGTGGAGCTCAGGCGGTAATGCCTGCTTACGTGCTGCTCACCTCCTGATGTGCCGCCCGGTTCCTAACAGGCCACAGTCTGGTATTAGGGTTGGGGACTCCTGCTTTAGGGAACAGGTACAGGAAGAGGAATCTATAAAAGAAACTAATCACTTGAGCCCAGGAGTTCAAAGCTGCTTTGAACTATGATCATGCCATTGCCAGCCTGGATGACAGAATGAGACTCCATGTCTAAAAAAAAAAAAGGAAGGAGGGAGGGAGGGCGGGCAACTTGAGAGGTGAGAAGAGAAAGAAGAGAGATCACAGAAGCCCAATGGAGAGAGTATTCCAAGATGGATGGTATAATCAAAAGTATTGTGTGAGTCCAAAAGGACAAGTAACATAATATGACTTGTCAACATTGATATGTGTGTTGGGTTCAGCAAAAGGGAGTTTAATGAATACAGCTTCAGTTTAGTGCTGGAGAGAGAGATGAGGAAATAAATGGAAAGTTAGGAAATGGAAACAGTGGCTTTCTATAACTCTTTCAGTGGCTCAATGGTAGGGATACAAAGTTAAGGGATGATGCAGGGTCAAAGAACAGGGACTCTTATTTGCTTAAGATGGAAGATAATTGAGCATGTTTAAAATGCCCATGAAATTAGGAATTGGGAGGTTGAAGATATAGTAGAGAGGGTGCAAAATCCCCAGGGGAGTTGAGAAAGGGAGTCTAAAGCACAGTGGGCCAGGGATGGATTAGGAGGACCTCTCTTACTGCGTCATAAAGAAAGGAAAAAAGGATGGCTAGAGAGAACATAAGCTTATCAACAGGATGGTGGGAAGCTGGGAGTTTCCTTCTTACAAAACATCCTCTTCATGAAGATGCCCCTAATTACCTTCACGGCCTCACTTTCTTTTTTAAAAATCATTAGCACTCTTGTGAACTAGACAGGTCTTGTTAGTATTCTGGAGTATTTTGCTTTGCCTGTGGTACGCAGAATAATGCCACTCCCCCACCCTGAGATACCCATGTCCTAATCCCTAGCACCTGTGATTATGTTAGGTTATGTGGCAAAAGGGAATTAAGGCAGCAGATGGAGTTGGTTGCTAAGCAGATGACCTTAAGATACAGAAATTATTCTAAATTATCCAGGAGGGCCCAATGTTGTATGTGTCCTTAAAAGTGGAAGAGGAAACCAGAAGAGAGAGTCAGAGGGAGATGTGACCAAGAAGGAAGATCAGAGTGATGCCATTGAGGACTCTACCTGCTGTTGCTGGCTTTGGACATGGAAGAGGGCCACGAGCCAAGGAATGTGGGTAGCCTTTAGAACCTGAAAAATGCAAGGAAATAGATTTTCCTCTACAGCCACCAGAAAGGAATGCACCTGGCTAACTTTTTTTTTTTTTTTGAGACAGGGTTCTGCTCTGTTGCCCAGGGTATACTGCAGTGGCATGATTGTGGCTCACTGCAGCCTCAACCTCCTGGGCTCAACTGATCCTCTCACCTTAGCCTTCCGAGTAGCTGGGACCACAAACGTGCACCACCACACCCAGCTAATTTTTGTATTTTTTGTAGAGATGGGGTTTCACTATGTTGCCCAGGCTGGTCTCAAACTCCTGAGCTCAGGCAGTCCGCCCACCTCGGCCCCGACAAAGTGCTGGGATTCCAGGCATCAGCCACCACACCTGGTCTTGGCTAACATTTTTTTTTTAGCCCAGTGAGAACTGTGTTGGACTTCTGACTACAGAACTGTATGACAATAGATTTGTGTTGTTTGAGCCACCAAGTTGTAATTTGTTACAGCAACGAGACAAAACTCGTGCCCCGCTGTACCTACAAAACACATCTATCCAGCACATTTTTGAGAACTAGGAAGTGAACGAAAAGGACCTCTAAGCAGCCCAAATATGTGTCACAAACTCCAACAAGCATTGAACCTCCCTCTTTTACTTAATGGGAAAGCCCTCCAGACTCATCTGGAACCTAGTTTCCCCTGTGCTAGAAAAATCATCTCACAAGTTGCATTGTCCTGTCTAAGCCCACAGCAAAGAGAAGCAGGAAAAGAGGCTTCTTTCTGCTCTATACTGACAGCAGTGAGAAATATTAGTTGACATCTGACAGCAAGGAATGTGACAAACCACTAAAAAACCAGGTTCCCAAACTAGAAAGTGCACTGGTTTGGTGCCATTGAATAGAGGGCAGATGTAGTCCCTTGGGGCATTACCGCGCAGTCATTAATGTTCATGACATGGACTCTAAGTTATCAAGAAAAGATTATGTTTGATATAGTACATATAGGAACCTGGTTCATAAAACAATTTAGAAATATTTTCATGCACATCATTATTCATATTTTTTTAAATTAAGGCTTATAGGAGTATGGTGGAGCCAGTTCAGGCTTCAGAGTCATACCTTAATTTGGGGTGAGACAAATCCCCAGGCTTGGTTTCTTTGAGTGTTGGTTTTCTATTGCTCCATAACCAACTTCTAAAAACTGAGCAGCTTCAAATGATACCCATTGATTACCTCATAGTTTCTGTAGGTCAGAAGTCTCACAGCATAGCTGGGTTCTCTGCTTAGGTCTCCTTAGGCTGAAATCATGGTGTCAGCTGGGGTTGTGGTCTTACCTGAAGTTTGGGGTCTTCTTCCAAGCTGCCTGATTGTTGACGTTCAGTTTCTTGTAGTTGTGGGACTGAGTCCCTGACTTCCTTGCTAGCCATCAATTGAGGACATTCTCCACTAGAGGCTGTGCTCCGCTCCCTACCACATGGCCTTCTCCACAACATAGCAGTTTGCTCCTTCAAGGCCAGCAGAAGAGTCTCTCTGATGTTTCACCATTTTTTTTTAGAGACTCATCTGATTAGGTCAGGCTTACCAAGGATCATCTCCCTTTCAGTTAACTAAAAGTCAAAATCACAGGAATGATATCCCAACGTATTCACTGGTCCCTTCCACACTTAGAAGAGGGGATTATACAAGGTGCGTACACCAGGGGGCAGATATCTTGGGGTTCCATCTACCACAGCCATTGTAAAGGAAAAGGTATCTACCTATATGATTGTTATAAGGATAGTGAAGCTTTACCACACAGAAGGTACCTGCTAAATGTTGGTTTCCTTACCTCTCTGCTCCCACCTTTTACCTTGCAGGTACATAATGTGTGTCTGTTGAATCACCTGGGTTTGAATGGCCTTAATCAGAGAGAGATGAGGCCTCACAAGAATTCCTACAGAGGGGCAGGGCTGGGGTGACCACTGCCTGACCATCAGCCTTACCTTCACTGACTTTCACCTTTTCTTGGCAGGTGGGCATGAAGACTTTTCAAAAATGATTGATGAAGCTGAGCCCCTGGGCTACCCAGTCGTGGTGAAGAGCACACGAGGCCACCGGGGTCAGTGCCAGCTCTCCAGGGCTTCCTGGGTAATCAGCCCACTAGGGCTGCTGCTCTGCCTGGACAAGACACTCCTCAAGTGCTGCTTAGAAAAATGGAGCTCCCCTTTGAGGAGCTTGCAGTGTTTCTTCCTCTTTGTCCTCTGTTCTTGCTTTTGTCAGATCATGCTCACCTCTTCCCTGAACTGTTGCAATCAACTCCTGACTTAATGCTGATCGGTTTCCCTAACTCCACTGCCAGTGCCTCTTCTGTTCTTTTTTTGAAGTAATTTCTCTGAAATGTAGATCTATTCTTGTCACTCTCTCACTGAAAAACCCTCCCAAGACCCTGTGCTGCCTATTAGACAGAGTCCATATTCCTCATCATGAAACTGAAGGCCCTGTACAAACAGCCTCAGTCTTCCCTTGCAGCTGTCTCTGGCCACGTGAACCTTTCATAATCCATTCCAGACTACTTCTCATTCACCAAGTAGACCATGCATTTTCCCCTCTTTAAGCGTCTGCTCTTTTCCCTTTGCTGAGAATGCCATCTTTCTCTGCTCACTTGGTCAACTTCTTCTGCTCATCCTTTAAGGCCAGCTCCCGATGTCATTTCTTTTCTACATACATTCCCTGATCTCCCTCCCTGTTTTCCAGACAAAATTAATTGCTCTTCCCTTTTTGTTTCCATAGCATTTTGTATGTGCCTCTAGCGGAGTGCTATACTTTGTAACAGTTACGGGTTTATATGCCTGCTTCCTTTACTAGACGGCGAGCTGCTCAGTGGTGGGGACCAGATCCTGAGCATCTGTCTCTGTAAGGCTTACTGCAGTGTTCAGTGCATTGTTGGGACTCAGTAGGGACATCAGCAACAGAAAGGAGTCTTCCTGCAGTATATGAGCAGGTGCCTCATCGGGATACCCAGGTGGCATGCTTAAACGCTCCGGGCATCTGGAGTGAGGGAAGGTCACCCTAAATAGATACGTAGTGAGCAACTACTATGGTATAGGGACTATGCAATAGAAATGAAATACACAGCACTCCATCCTGGGCGACAGAGCGAGACCATGTCTCAAAAAAAAAACAAACAAACAAAAAAACTAGACCCAGTCACTGATCTCAAGGAGCTCAAATGTGTAGACACAGTTGCATTGCAGGGTGATCACTGATAAAGCAAGTATGCCCAGGGGTCTGTTTGAGCCTACAGGAGGGAGGGGACAATTCTGCCGTGAAGTCTTCACTGGAAGAAAAGGAGACTTCAGTTGAAGTGTAGAATTTGAATTGGCAGAAGTGAGTGAGCAACACACAGAAGCAAGGGTAGGCAACGCAACCTGTGAGCATAGGTGAGTCATGTTGAGGAGCAGAGAAAGGAGCCTGGGTGGCAAAGCGGGACTCTTAGTGCGGTGCAGATGTGCTACTGAGCTCAATTTCAACCAGCCTTTCAACTAGTCATTTTTATTGTAAAATACACATAACATAAAATTCAAATATTTATTGAGTGTCTACAAAATGCCAGGCACTATTCCAGGCTTTGGGGATACAGATAAGAACAAAAGTTCCTGCCCTCAAGATTGTAGAAAGGTAAGACAGCAAACAGAAATTAAATATAATACATAATGTTTTGGAAATTTAAAAAATGGTAATACAATTCACATAAAAAAGTTACCAGTGCAAAGTGTAAAATTCACTGGATTTTAGTGTACTCACTGTGTTTTACAACTATTACCACTACTTAATTTCAGAACATTTCCACTACCCCCAAAAGAAGCTTCATACCTAGTAGTAGTTAGTCCCGATTGCCTCTCCCTCAGTCCCTGGCAACCACTGACCTATTATTAATAATACTTTCTGTTACCATAGATTTGCCTGTTTTGGCTATTTTATATGAATGGATTTATACAGTATGTGGACTTTTGTGTCTGGCTTCTTTCACTTAGCATGATATTTTCAAGGTTCATCCATGTTGTAGCAAGTAACACTAGTTTATCTCTTTTTGTGACTTAATAATATGACTGTTGTATGGCTGTATCACATTTTACATTTCCACCAGCAATGTTTGAGGGTTCCAATTTCTCCATATCCTCACCATCACTTGTTATTTGTTATGTATGTATGTATGTATGTATGTATGTATGTTTATTATAGCTATCTAGTGAGTGTGAAATGGTATCTCATGGTGGTTTCGATTTGCATTTACCCAAAGACTAATGATGTTGAACATCTTTTCATGTGCTTGTTGGCAATTTGTGTATCTTCTTTGGAGGAATGTTTTTTCATATCCTTTGCCCACTTTTTAACTGTGTTTTTTGTCTTTTTATTGTCGAATTTGAAGGGTTCTTGTATAATGTAGATTTTTTTTTTTGAGATATGCTCTCACTGGACTGCAATGGTGCAGTCTTGTCTCACTGCAGCCTCTGCATCCTGGGCTCAAAGGATCCTCCTGCCTCAGCCTCCCAAATAGCTGGGACTATAGGCATGTGCCACCATGCCTGGCTGATTTTTGCATTTTTTATAGAGATGAGATTTTGTCATGTTGCCCAGTCCGGTCTCAAACTCCTGGACTCAAGCCATCCACCCACCTCGGCCTCCCAAAATGCTGGGATTACAGGCGTGAGCCACTGCACCCAGCCATATAATGTAGATTCTAAATCCTTATTAGATATATAATAACATGTTTGAACATGTTTTTCCCATTACCATAGGTTGTCTTTTCATTTCTTGATATAGTATCTTTGATGCACTGAAGTTTTTTATTTTGGTAAAATCTAACTTGTCTATTTTTTTTGTTTCCATATGCTTTTGATGTCATTTTGTGCCTGCCTAATCCAAAGCCACACAGATTTACATTTATGTTGCCTTCTAAAAGCTTCATAGTTTCAGCCCTTACCTTTGAGTCTTTGATCCATTTTGAGTTAATTTTTATGTATGGTATGAGGTAGGGGTTCAACTTTATTCTTTTGAATATGGGTATCCAGTTTTCCCAGTACCATTTGTTGAAGAGCCTGTTCATTCCCCCACTAAAAGCTGTTGGAACCCTTGTCAAAAATCAGTTCACCATGTGCATGAAGGTTTATTTCTGGGCTCTCAATTTTATTCTTTTGATACAGTTCTATATGCCAAGCCACACTGTCTTGATTACTGTAACTTTATAGTAAGTTTTGAGATTGGACCCTTTTTCCCTCAAATGGGATTAACCATCCTTGTTATAATGGCTCCCTAGGGCTAGCATGAAGTATAAGTGAAATAATAAAAAATCAAAGTGCTTGGCACTTAGTACATAATTAACCAATCTTACTGCCTTTCTCTCCCTTTTTCCTTCTTGCCTTAAAACTGTAGCTCCTTTATTAACTGCAGACTGACCCCCATATTAGAACTTCTGTATCCGAAACCAAGAAACCCAGTTCCTATCTCTAGGCCCCATCTCTGCTGAAAATCCTACCTAATGTCTGGAGAACCCAGTGCATATACCTGAATCCCAGCCATCTGTTGCCAGAAGCCAGATCTCCAGATCTCCTGGCATCAGATGTGTATCTGCTTACCCCACACTCATTGAAGACAGGAAACACTGATGCTGCATCATCCACACTTGCTGGGGCCTCTCCATTTTCCTCTTGTGAACCCTTGCTGGGCCCTATCCAGCTTCCCTGACACTGACACCCACTGACCTGCACACTGTCCTGTCACCTGCCATGTGGACATCTTCAGATCACGTGGCCGAACTCCTCCAGCTCTGTCAGGTGTCTAGGGTCCAGCCATCTTGGGAATGATTGCATCCTGGTTATAACATGTTTTGGAATTTACTTTTCAGTTTTATGTACCACTAGGGACTGGTTTGTTTGTTTGTTGGTTTGTTTGTTTGTTTGTTTGTTTGTTTTTGAGATGAAGTTTCACTCTTGTTGCCCAGTCTAGAGTCCAATGGCGCAATCTTGGCTCACCACAGCCTCTCTGCCTCCCAGGTTCAAGCGATTCTCCTGGCTCCGCATCCCGAGTAGCTGGGATTATAGGCATGCACCACCATGCCCAGCTAATTTTGTATTTGTAGTAGAGATGGGGTTTCTCCATGTTGGTCAGGCTGGTCTTAAACTCCTGACCTGAGGTGATCTGCCCACCTCAGCCTCCCAAAGTGCTGGGATGTCAGGCGTGAGCCACTGCACCTGGCCTGGGACTGGTCTTTTTATTAGGACTTCAGAAGAGTTGCAGTCCTTGTAAGATGGTGACCCAAAGCTTAGGAAAACCATCTCTTTGTTCCATATTTGCTGAAAAGAATGCTCAGACTGGGCATGCTCATGTCAGATTTGCAGAGCAAACTTATCAGAACCCTTGCTCAGATCTGTTAACCAATATATCAGTGGAAAAGCCGATGTTGGCCGGGCATGGTGACTCACACCTGTAATCCCAGCACTTTGGGAGGCTGAGGCAGGCAGATCACTTGAGACCAGGAGTTCGAGACCAGCCTGGCCAACATGGTGAAACCTCATATCTACTAAAAATACAAAAATTTGCTAGGCAAGCGTGCCTGTAATCCCAGGTACTCCAGAGGCTAAGGCAGGAGAATTGCTTGAAACCGGGAGGTGGAGGTTGCAGTGAGCCAAGATCGCGCCACTGCACTATAGCCTGGGTGACAGAGCAAGACTCTGTCTCAAAAAAAAAAAAAAAAAAAAAAAAGCTAATGCTAAATAATTACAAAAGTGTAGGCAATTTGAACAGAAAATAAAGAATTTAGAATCAAGAAGGAATGCTTTCGGCAGAGATCAATAGAGGCATAGGCCATTCCTTTCAGAATTACATGGGTATAGCCAAATATAATAACTTTATGTCTAAAAGGAAGGATGCCTGTCAGTGGTTCCCTCCTTTGAGCTCCCGCAGAATTATGCATAGACCTCTCTTGATGTTATATCACTCTGTGCTACCTTTTTTTGGAATCTCTCTCCATCTAGACTTGGAATTTCTCTAAAGTATGTTCAATAAATTATGTTCTACAAACATTAATTGGCATCTGCCCTGTGCATCCAGCCCAGTGTTAGGTCTGAGGAATTTTTTAAAAATGAGTTAGATGTGGATCCTGCCTAATCGGCATCCTGGGGGTGATGGGAGATGCTAATTAACTGTTTTGGGGACTGAATTGATTAGATCCTTGGGATTCTATTTTGGCTCTTTCTCTGTGTTTCTGGAATAATCATTAAGTCATTTCAAAAAGAGTGATGGTGGAGGGAGAGGGTATTAGGACCTGAGGAAAGTTAAGGGAAAGTAAGGTTCCGTGGTCATTTGATAAGAAGCAAAAGTCTAGCAGAGAAATAGAAGGGACCAAAGTGAGGCAAGTTCAGAGAGAACTGATGACTTTATGGACAAGGAGGCCAGATGGCAAGTACAGAGTCCAGAGGCTTCTCTAACCCCTGCTCTTGCTCTTTTTCTTCTTAAAGGAAAAGCTGTTTTTCTGGCAAGAGATAAACATCACCTCTCTGACATCTGTCATCTGATCCGCCACGATGTGCCCTACCTGTTCCAGAAGTACGTGAAGGAGTCCCATGGAAAGGACATCCGGGTGGTGGTGGTAGGGGGCCAGGTCATAGGCTCTATGCTTCGCTGCTCCACTGATGGACGGATGCAGAGCAACTGCTCTCTCGGTAAGGTATAAAAGCACAGGGTTTCATTAGGGTATTTGGACCCATTCAGCAAATGTATATCAATCCCTACTGTCTTGTCAGACCCTCTGCTAGACACCAGGATCTCACAGAGGAGAATGAGGAAGAAACTATTTCCTATGGCAGCAAGCAATCCTGGAGGGGAGCGTACAAGTGTAAGCACTGTGGCAGAGGTCAGGCAAGGAGTGTCAGGACATGGAGGACTGAACCCTGTCCTCTAGGTGTTAAGACTTTAAAAGGGAGTGACATGAGGACCGACGTTAGAGAAAAACTCCCATCTGGGTAAAGGATGGAATGACGGCATAAAGTGGGAGGCAGGGAGGTGAGATTTGAAGCTGTTGCAACAGCTCAGGCAAAAAAAATAGTAAGAGTCTAAAGTGATGACAGGAGAAATATCATATTTTCCTTCTATATTTTAATGGAAATGTTTTCCTTTTTGTATGATGCTATTAGAAAGCTATAGTTTATGCTTTGGTCAAATGCATAAACCCATCCCATTAACCCACTGATAAAGTTTGTTTTCTGTTGTACTGAATGGAGATACTCCAAGAGGGATGTAAGTTCTTGTGCCCATCACAGAAAGCTATTGTCAACCTCATTGAATGAGTTTATATGTTGGTAATAGGAAAAAAAATCACAATCACTAGTTATTATTTCCTAAATCACCATATGAGTATACCAAGTCCAGTGACTAATAAAGAGGCTTAGACACTGTCTGGCACTTCTTTCATTGATAGTCATTGAGCATTTCCAGGAACAGATTCTGCGAGGGATGCCGGGAGCGTAGAGATGATGAGAGAGCCCTTGCCCTCGGGTAGCACGTGGTCCCATAAAGAAGACATATGGGCCAGGTGTGGTGGCTTATGCCTGTAATCCCAGCATTTTGGAGGGCCAAGGCAGGAGGATCACTTAAAGCCAGGAGTTTGAGACCAGCCTGGACAATAAAGTGAGACCCCATCTCTGCAAAATTTTTTTTAAAAGTTAGCCAAGTGCAGCAGCACATGCCTGTAGTCCCAGCTGAACTCATGAAGCTGAGGTGAAAGGATCCTTTGAGCCCAGGAGTTTGAGGCTGCAGTGAGCTATGATTCCGCCATAGGACTCCAGCCTGGGCAACAGAGTGAGACCCTATCTCTTAAAAAAAAAAAAAAAAAATAGGAAGAAGAAGAGGGAATTATAATTGTGATAAAGTGGTGTGTTGGTGTCAAATGCTAGATGCAGGTTGACACACTACTAAGTACCTTACATGTTATCTCATTTTCTTTTCTTCTTTTTTTTTTTTTTTTTTTTTTTTTGAGACAGTCTTGCTCTATTGCCCAGGCCAGAATGCAGAGGCATGATCCCAGCTCACTGCAACCTCCACCTCCCAGGTTCAAGCAATTCTTATGTCTCAGCCACCCGAGTAATTGGGATTATAGGCGTGTACCACCACACCTGGCTGATTTTTGTGTTTGTTTGTTTATTTATTTATTTGTTTATTATTTATTTTGGAGACAGAGTCTCACTCTGTCGCCCAGGCTGGAGTGCAGTGGCACAATCTCCACTCATTGCAAGCTCTGCCTCCCGGGTTCATGCCATTCTCCTGCCTCAGCCTCCCGAGTAGCTGGGACTACAGGTGCACACCACCATGCCCGACTAATTTTTTGTATTTTTAGTAGAGATGGGGTTTCACTGTGTTAGCCAGGATGGTCTTGATCTCCTGACCTCGTGATCTGCCTGCCTCAGCCTCCTAAAGTGCTGGGATTACAGGCATTTTCATGATCATCATGCTTAGTGCCAAAGTGTTAAACCTTGTGTGTTATCATTTTGACTTTTTTAGTTACCTTACAAAATCCATTCATTCGTAACCAGGTGGCTTTATAATTTATCCATGTTGCCTTTCGTGGTGAGGTGTTTTAAAACTGTTTTATAGCCTTTTTTTAGATACAGTGTCATAGGTGGGAAGGGACATTGTTAAGGTAAAGACACTAGTTATTCGACCTGAGAATACAATTCTTAAATCTTTCCAAGGAGACTAACTGGAGACAAATCTGAAGTCCTAGCTTTTTAGCAAAGTAAGGGGAATCAGTCTCTGTCCTTGGTACAGGATTTTATCTCAGTCCTTTCTATCTCTCTCTCTCTCTCTTTTTTTTTGGTCCATTGAGGCATTTTATTTATAAATATTAGTATCTATTACATCCCTAGAAAAATATCCCAGGATTTTCCCACCTGTGTATTTTATCTTACTTCTTCACAGGCCATGATGGCCGTGATGCCAGCTGAGGTTGTCAGTACAGTGAAACCAAACTGATGGAATGGGAGCAGATTATTCTGCCATTTTTCTGGATCTTCAAATTGCACATCAGACTGGGGCTGTTCACTCCCCACTTGTTTAACCTGCCTGTGAGGTTCACAACAATTTTCCCAGCTCTGTGATCATCAGTGATTTCAGATTTGCCAACGTAACTATGCTTTGTCATCAGTTAGAAACCAGATGATGACTTTGGAGCATGGCCTAATAAGAACCTGGCATTTGCCTCTTTTTGGCTTTGGTGATGCTCTTGAGAGCATCAGCCAGGACACTGATGTGCACCATTCTGTCAGCACAGAAAGATGGAAGAAGGAGCCATCTCTCTTCTTAAAAATCAGTAAGTTGGCCAGGTGTGGTGGCTTACCCCTGTAATCCCAGCACTTTGGGAGGCCAAGGCGGGCAGATCACAAGGTCAAGAGATCGAGATCATCTTGGCCAAGGTGGTGAAACCCGTCTCTACTAAAAATACAAAAATTAGCTGGGCGTGGTGGCATGTGCCTGTAGTTCTGGCTACTCGGGAGGCTGAGGCAGGAGAATCGCTTGAACCCGGGAGGCAGAGGTTGCAGTGAGCTGAGATCGTGCCATTGCACTCCAGCCTAGGCGACAGAGTGAGACTGTGTCTCAAATAAATAAATAAATAAATAAGTTAATTTTATTTCTTCTAATCATGAGAAGAATACATTCTCAGTATAGAAAATTCAGAAAATATGGCCAGGCGCAGTGGCTCACACCTGAAATTCCAGCACTTTGGTAGGCCAAGGCAGGTGGATCACCTGAGGTCAGGAGTTCGAAATTAGCCTGGCCAACATGGTGAAACCCGTGTCTACTAAAAATACAACAATTAGCTGGGTGTAGTGGCGGGCACCTGTAGTCCCATCTACTCAGGAGGCTGAGGCAGGAGGAGAATTGCTTGAACCCAGGAGGCGGAGGTTGCAGTGAGTCAGGATCACACTACTGCACTTCAGCCTAGGTGACAGAGTAAGACTCTCTCAAAAAAAAAAAAAAAAAAAAAAGAAAAAAGAAAATTTGGAAAATACAGCAAAGTCAAATGAAAAAGGTATGTATCATCCCCACCATTTAGAGACAACTACTGTTAATATTTTGGTGTCATTCTTTAGTCTTTTCTTCTGAGAAATCTCTTTTTGCTTAGTTATGGTCATATTGTATGGTCTTTAATCCCCTGTTTTCCCATGTAATTACAAGCTCTCTGTGGGCATTATTTATTTTTGGAACAGGGTTTTACTCTGTCATACAGGCTGGCGTGGAGTGGCATGATCATGGCTCACTGCAGCCTCAAACTCCTGACCTCTAGGGTTCCTCCCACCCCAGCCTCCCAAGTAGCTGGAACTGCAGCTGGGGTAGGGGGAATCCTACAGCAAGCCACCATACCCACCTAGTTTTATTATTATTATTTTTTTTAGAGATGGGGTCTCGCTGTGTTGCCCAGGCTGATCCAAACTCTTGGCCTCAAGCAATCCTCTCACGTCAGCCTCCCAAAGTGCTGGGATTACAGGCGTGAGTCATTGTACCCAGCCGGTATTATTATTAATGGCTGTAAAATACATTGTTTTTCTCTATTGTGAGAGATTTAGATTATAATTTTTCATTTCTTCAATATTTATTATTTATTAAGTGCCCATCATGTACCTGGTTCTATGATTTGTATTTTAAATAATACTGCCATCAATATCTTTGTGCATAAAGCTTTTTTTCCCCATATATAAGATTATTTCCTTGGTAGTAGGATGGCTGAGTCAGAGGAAATCAGCATTTTTAAGACTAGATAAAAAATGGCCGTATTGTTTTCCCAAGGTGTACTGATTTCCATCCAGACCTTTTGTGATTAATCGAGCCTGTCTTTCTGCCCCTTCTGGGCAGATCCCTGTCTCTTCTTTGAAGAGTCATCTGACTTCTCAGTTGTCACCTTTACATCACTGTGCTTTCCCCACAGGTGGCGTGGGCGTCATGTGTCCGCTGACAGAACAAGGCAAGCAGTTGGCTATTCAGGTGTCCAACATCCTAGGCATGGACTTCTGTGGCATTGATCTCCTTATCATGGACGATGGCTCCTTTGTGGTGTGTGAGGCAAACGCTAATGTCGGCTTCCTAGCCTTCGACCAGGCATGCAACTTAGATGTGGGTGGGATCATTGCAGACTATACCATGTCCTTGCTGCCAAATAGGCAGACTGGAAAGATGGCTGTCCTCCCAGGACTGTCGAGTCCGAGGGAGAAGAACGAGCCGGATGGCTGTGCTTCAGCTCAGGGAGTTGCAGAGAGCGTCTATACCATCAACAGTGGGTCTACCTCTAGCGAAAGTGAGCCTGAACTGGTAGAGATCCGGGATTCCTCAGCAAGCACAATGGGGGCCCCACCCTCCATGCTGCCCGAACCTGGCTACAACATTAACAACAGGATTGCTTCTGAATTAAAACTTAAGTGAATTCCTGCTTTTTGGCAGCATTTAAACCAAATCCTACTGCTTCCCTAGTAGTTTTGAGTGAATAAAATCTGGACTAATGTGATTTCATTTGCACAGAAACTAGAAATCCCATCTGGGCACTCAGCATTTTTTCTAACGATGATTTAAGCAAATGGCCTAGCTTTGTGGTTTTTACAAAGACAAATATAAAAACACTCACCAAGAACAACGTCCCGACTGATCAATATGAGACTGATGTCTGCTGTGAGCACGTGGCTATTACGGCTGACTCTAAGGCACTGACTCTGCTGTTGCTTCTGACTTTTAGCAGTAGAACCCATTAGCTCGAAATGGCTCTTGGAATTATGTACTCAAAAGCAACCACGGGATGGAAGCATATGCAGATGAGGTGGAATGTGACTGCGGTAATAGGTTCTTCACTAAGTGTGTGTGTGATGCTTGGAAAATACACAGTTCAAACACTATTAGAGGATCGATCTCTGCTCCCCATCAATCACCATCTTGACCATATTTCTCCGACACTCAGGATATGGTGTTTTAGGGAGCTTCCTCATTAGCATTTTCAATGAAGCACTTTGTAGAAAGTGAGATTGAGCGTTCTTTGACTTCACAGGTTGGCAAATGTCCTGCTTTGTAACTGGGCCTTTCTACAAATTGCTTTGCCACTCTGAATTTATAGACCCTGCTTCAACTAGTGTCAGCTCTAGCAGCTTCTTGCACCTTTGCTGCCTTTGGCCTCAGCTGGAAATGCACTTCAATGAGCTAGCGGCCACTCAGTTTATTTCTTAAGCGTGCACTAGAATCTAACACCATGGACTTTCTTTTTCAATGGACTCTGTTCACTTGTCATCCAGAAGCCAGTGGGTTTTTACCATAGAAAGCTACTTGGAGATCATCATTCTTCCCCTCCTCTACTGAAACTTTGTGTACTGCTTAGCTGTAGGAGGTTTCCTTGTATGAGTGGGTGTTGTAGGTCTGTTGAGTAGATGGGAGCCATTGGAAACACTCCAGTCCCCTTGAAACTCTACTTTGATCTAGGATCCAGACACCTGTCCTTACCCACTTTTCCAAACGGGGAAGACTCAGGTATCAGGAATTACTCATTGCACATTTTGTGGGGGTGGGGGGCTAATGTAGACATGACACCAAGTGCTTTTCATTTTAATTCTCTAAGCAGTAAATGAGATCTTTCCCTTGGGAGAAATCAAGAGATGGAGTTTTCCATTTCTGCTTATATGAAATATGACTGAAAATGAACAAAGCCACCTTTTTAACCAAATACACTAGAACATGTGCACTCAAGAGTTAGCATAACTGGAGTTGTTTTCTTGATGTTGCATGTGCCAAGAACACTTAGGGTTCCCCTTTGGGATTACCTTTGAAGCCATGCAAGGCAAGAGGCCCTGCAACTTTATAGTCAGACCTTGTGTTTTATCCAAGCCCTCCTCCTGCCCACCAAGATAATCCTGAGCTTCATCGCCCATTCTATTTAGCAGACTTATTTTCTAATGCTCTGTAGCTGTTAAAAAAAAAAATCATTCCTCAAAAAATCTACCCTTAAAGGACAAAGATTTACCAACACTGAAGACCCTTACAAGTTGACAGTTTCTAAAGAGGGTTCTAGGAATGTTCTGTGTAAGGTCAGCTTCACTGGAATAAACATACATCTTCCCAAGGTGACTACTTCAAAGGCAACACTACCCATTCGGGTGCAGAAATTACTGTACTTTGCCATAAATGTAAAATGTGTATAAAGTTAAGCTATTGCATTTTTTCGTAACACATTTAAATAGAAATTGGCTTTTAAAGTATTGTAGTTAAAACCAGATCTCACCAAGTAATAGTTGTACAATTGACAAATGTTTGGTGCCACGTAATGGAGATGTCACACTACACAGTTGTAGTTTAA
Organism: Hylobates moloch; assembly: GCF_009828535.3. NCBI lineage: Eukaryota > Metazoa > Chordata > Mammalia > Primates > Hylobatidae > Hylobates > Hylobates moloch. The sequence continues at coordinate 84,460 of NW_026652330.1, forward strand.
ATGCAGTCCAACATAAGGTGCATGCCACTGAACTGTAACCCTAGTAATGTGTCTTGTACAATTGAAAAATAATAGTTCACCTTTATATAGGTTAAGATATGTACCTTATCTTTACCACTCAGGGTGGCTTTAAAAGACGGACAGCTTTAGGTTTGTTCTCACTGGAACTGGTTACACTTTCTGTGCAAACTTAACCAAGTGATGATCGTCTGGAAGCTGCATTCCCTCATTTCCACTGTTTGGTGTGAATCTAGTCTCCCCACTTTATCTAAAAGGAGGCTAGAAGGGCCCCAGCCTGAGCAGAGCAGCTAAAGAATGCTTCCAGATTCCTTTGCCAAAGGAGGCCCATTTTCCAGCTGTGAGTGACATCTGTAGTCATTGGCTTCATTGCCTGGCACTCGCCCTGTCTAGAAGTGGAGAAAGCTGGATCATAGCTGGACCACAACCAGCCCCAATCCAGGATTTCCCATACCATGCTGGCTGTGGGCTCTGTGAGCCTCAGCCAGGTGGCCAGGCTATACTTGTCACAGCTGGCCACAGGCCTGCTAAAGGAACATGAAGTGCAGAGCCAGAGCCTGGTTCTGGTTCTCCGCTTGAACCGCTGACCTTGTGCAATCACAGGAACTCTGTGTCTCCATGTTTCATTCAGACAGAGAAAATGCCTCATTTGTTTACCTCTTTGAGGCTGAAGTGAGACCGGTGCATGTAAATTAATGGTAGTAGAGCACCTCCCACATCTGATTTTATAACAGTTTCCCATCACTCCTTAAAGAAAAAGGCCAGGCCGGGCATGGTGGCTCACGCTTGTAATCTCAGCACTTTGGGAGGCTGAGGCGGGCGGATCACGAGGTCAGGAGATCGAAACCATCCTGGCTCACACAGTGAACAAAAAATTAGTCGGGCATGGTGGCGGGCACCTGTAGTCCCAGCTACTTGGGAGGCTAAGGCAGGAGAATGGCGTGAACCTGGAGGAGGAGTTTGCAGTCAGCGGAGATCGTGCCACTGCACTCCAGCCTGGGTGACAGCAAGACTCCGTCTCAAAAAAAAAAAAAAAAAGCCATACGTTCTTGGCATTAGCACACCAAACGGTGGTAGGGACCCCGAGAAAGGAATGCAGCTTTTCAGAGGCCTCACTTCCAGCCAGGGAAACTTAAGACCTGAAAGGAATAAGGCGCTTTGTGTATTCAAACAGCCTTCTGGATGTATCGTATATAACCTGAAACTCTCCACTCTTGTATACCAACTGACGAAGTCTTCCTTATGTAACATAGATTGCAGTGTCTGTATATGGTCTTCCCATTATCTGGTAGTAGCATCTTGAAACTGGTCAAAACTTGAATGCCAATAGCTCAGTCACTCAGAATATACGATTCTGCACTTGGGAAAAATGTCTTCATGCTGTTTTTCTGATCGGGTATGGGGTTGCCAGAATGAGGATTTGGGGCTTTAGGTCTTTAGGATCTCAGAAACAATATAAGTAGATCATAAGCCACTAGTGTCACAATTGCAGGCCCATTGCTTCCAGCTAAAAGGAGATTCCATGACCCTGGGGGCCAGGAGAGGAGGAAAGGGAAAAGGGAAAGGTCTGGAATAGTTTTGTGAAAGAAATAAAAAATTGGGATCATTTGGAATTCTAGTAGGAAGGAGGAAAAAATGGCCCTTCTGTGGGCTGTTTTAATGAAAGAATCATGAATATGTATTGATCTGAGGTAGATGTCTTTGAAGCTGTTCTGCATAAAGATAATGAGATGCATGGATTTCCATCCACCCTGGAGAAGTGGGGGAGATGTGCTTCCTCCCTTCTTTAAATCCTGAGGAATGCTGGTCTTGAGAACACTGAATGCAAATTTGAGGAAGATGTAAGCAGCTGGCTGGGGAGTTTTAGGACCACCCAAATAAAAGCTGACCCTCCCAGAGGCTAATTAACTGGAATACTGTGTGCAGGCATGGCCTTAGCAGGTCAGTTGAAGGAGTCAGGTCAGAGAATAAATCCAACCTTAGTCAAGTCACTACAGTTTAATACTTTCCTTTGCAACTGGAGGTAAGCCTGTTTGCCATTAGTCTGAGTGGATGTCTTGGGAAGGCCCCTGAAAATAGCCATATTTGTCACTGTCCCTAAAGTGAATGTTCATAGATCTGGGACTATTTGTGACTCTACCTCTGAGACTCAAGGTCAGTACAGATTGTTACTTTAAAATGTTACCTGGAAGATGATTCTTCTAAGGGATACACTGTTTTAATCTTTTCCTAAAACTAAATCATGCCTCTATTCCAGGTCTACGGCTAGACTGCAGCCCTCCCTCCTCACACCACAGGGCTGAATGTGAAAACTTTCTTCTTTTAAGCCTTTCCATTTCCTTCTCCAGGTACAGTTCCTGTGCCAATATGCACCATCTCAAGCCTTGTGCTGGCATTCCAACCTGGTTTGGTAATTTTGCTGTGAGGTTCATGTTCTCTGGGGCTCCAGGGCAACACTAAGAAAGTCGCTTATGAGCCCCATTTGAGACCATGGAAATAGCATTTTGGAGACCAGTCTAGTCCCCCATTTTATAAATAGGGAATCTTAGTTCCAGAGGCCATGGTCACTTGCCAGTCAATAGCAAGGCTGGACTCAGGCAATCTGATTCCTCATCCACTTTGGCATACTGCCGGAGGAAGCTCCGTCCCTCCTTGGAATCTAGCACGTGCTCCCATCCTGGGCCTACCCTCCACCTCCTCCGCTTCTGATGAGCCTCTGTTCTGGATCAACACGGTGTTGATGTGCCAGCTGTCAAGGGTTCAGCACTTGGATGGCTTCTAGGTGAGAGCGCCAAAGGCATGTATATTTCCATGATGCAAGCTGGCTCATGGCCTGCACCGTCTTTAGACCAGCCAAGACCATTTAACTCTACCCAGCCAAGACCATTTAACTCTGCCCCACACTTTCAGGAAGAAAGCCCATGCCAAGCTAACTGAAAGCTTATTTGGCTCCAATTCGGCTGATGTTCCCTCACTGCGGAATGTCCTGGAACCCAAGGGTTTGCAGCTCCTAAACCTATTGCATTAGGCACACCCAAGAAGAAATCCTGTTTGATGCACATGCTCCAGTTTCAATCAGCAACAAGGTCAAAAGTTTCCCCCCACTTTCTGTTCCACAGGGCGTCCCCCTTGCAGCCAGACATTAGGCACAGATTCATCCCTATTGTAACCCAAATGTCAGCTGAGGGCTCCCTGCCTCTTGACATCCAGAGAGGTCTGATAACTGGGCTCTGTTTCTGAACCTCTAGATTTCTGTGATTTCTCAGACTTATATTTTTTAGCCACTGCTGACTCCACACTTCTGCTACCTCATTTTAAATAGCGTCTTATCCCTGCAATGCATCAGCTGAGACATGAAGCTCAGTTCCCTCGCCCATTTCCACATAGCAAAATTCAAGCAAGTGAGTGTGTGTGCCTGCGTGTGTCTCAGTGACGTAGGAAGGAATGGCAGATGCTACAACAGTGCAGACTCGGCACCCCATTTATAGAATGTTCTTTTTATATACTATGGAGGAATCTCCACTCACCTTCCACTCCACATGGTCCCTGTCTCTTGTCCTTGGGACAGAGCAGATCCATTTGTATTCTCACATACAACCGGATGGATAGCCATTCCTTTTCTTAATTTGATTCCTGCCAACACCCTTACCGTCATGACTTCACATTTTACCATGGGTGGCTTATTAAAAGCATTTTCCTGGACAAAGACCGTACCCTCCTCAAGGGGAATTCGACCCACCTCTTAAGATGATGCATTTTTTATTTCCACTACACAAGCCAGGCATCTCAATGACCATATTCAGCACTCGTTGTCAGGGGCACACCCTGTGGAAGGCAGCGTGGGCTAATGTGAATGGTACTAGTCTGAGTCTGATCCAGTTCAAATCCAGGTAACTTAAAGCTTGTGTGACCCAGGGATGCTTTACTTCAACTTGTTAAACCTTAATTTTGCCACCTATAAATGTGATAAATAAACAAACTTGAATGTGTCGCACTTAACCACATGCCTGGCTTTCCATAAGTTCCTTTCCTCTTGCTTCCCCCACTGTGAGCAACACAAGCATCGCCTTCTTGAGATCATGGCTCAGTGCCAAGGGATAAAAGCTGGCAGACAGCAGCTTTACAGCTGGGAAAAAGAGCTGCTGGGGGCAGGGCTGGCAGCAGCTCAAGCATGCTGTGGTTCAGGCTAATGACTGGAAGGTCCCATCCATCCTTTAGATTTTATGACGCTATGTGCAAGATCTAGCGAACGTATTTGGCTAAGAAAAATCCTGGAGGAGAGACTGCCTCAGACAACTGGGAGGCTGGAAAGCCGACCTGGAAAGCATCCTGACCTTGGATGATTTAGCACCTGGGTTTTTTGGCGCTTCCTGTATTAGGTTTGCTGGCTTCGCATCAAATGGAAGGAGGTGGTGCCAGGGACGTGAATTAAACCTGTCAAATGGAGGGTGAGGGGAGTGCAGAAGGCTGGGGGGAGGAGGGGCTGTGTGGGGAACTCTGATAGTCTGACAGCACCATCTGGACTTGGCAGGGATGACAGCCCTGAGATCAGATGGAACTAACCAATAAAGCCGCTAAAATTCTGCTGTCCTGGGCCTATCCGGAGTGGGACTCCCATAATCTCCTATTTAGAAGGAACACTGATCTGTAAGGGGAGAGCTGGGGCCCTTATCCATTCTACAGAGCTAATAAAGGTCACTGTGGAGGCAGGACTAGGCAGATGCCCTGTTTGCTTAGTCCCACCTTGAGGTCCCGAGTTCCAGTGGTGTGCTGAAGTGGTTTGCACTGGCCCATGAGAGTGGATTGTTCAATTTTCAGGAATTTTGTAAGCTGGTTGGTAAACACAGCCACAGTGACCATTAGAGATTATATTAACCTACAATTAAGTAAAGTATGTTAAAAACAGTAATAAATACTCAAAACTCATCACTTCCTAATTATTTTACTATTATCTATGTTCTTGAGGATACTGACATCTATTGTATTGGTATGGTGTGCTACCATATAATGGCGTGCCATTGCACATCTCTTCCCAACCTGACCATTCAGTGACATCACATCGGTAGCTGGAGAACTGGCCCTATTGAGAGTACTTACACCACAGAGATTGGCAAACACTCTATATCAAGACCCCCCCTCCCCAAGAGCTGGTTGTTAAACACTTGTCAGCACACCACTGCTGCTGGGTGACAAAGAGAAGAAATTGATACACATGAGCACTGAAACATCTTAGTTCCAGGAAGGTAGCATTTGTGTTGTATTTCGCAGAAGCAAGTGTCCTAGTGTAATGTGCACAAGTGGCATGAAGTTTAACACCTAAAAGACTGCTTCTCTGCTTGTTCTGTGTAACTTCTGTGGTTTTAACACTTGAGAAAGATGTTTACTTTGCTACTAAACTTATTGGAGTGTTTGTGAAGTTCACTGTCACCTGTGGGCAGTAGTTCAGCTAAATTCCCTCCAGGAAAGTGGACTGTAGTTTTTCCTGCCTAACTGGCAAAATGAAAATGTGCTGAAAAGAATACATCTTAACTAGGCACCAAAATAGCTCATTTCCAAGTGGTTTATATAGCAATAACAGTGTTAACTTCTCCAACAGAGAAGAAATCATTTATAAATGATTGTTTTGCTGTTTTTGCTTTTTATTAAAATTATTACTATGGAACAGAATGCTTTGTTTGCCTTTGTCCCCAAAATTCTGTGCCTTTTGGTGGTTCTTGTAAGAATCACATGCTGAATCTACATTTTATTATTTTCATATCATAAAATGAGGAAAAGGCTTCACAGAAGAAACTTTACCCTATTCACTTGCACACCAGCTGCATTCTGAAAAACTATAATTTTCCTTTCAAACGCAGACTGCCGTCTGAATTGTAATACTGCCAGCTCTCAACTGTCAAGATGATGGAGGAAAATACTAATGCAGATGGCGTGAGCTTGTCACGGGCCTGCTCAGCGTGCTCTCCTGGGCTGACATTTGAATTAAGATTCAAATAGCAAGTGAGAGCTGAAAGCTGTTTAAAATGGCTGTGTGGTGCAGTAAGGGGTCTCGGGATTGAAAGAATCTGTGTACTCACCAGAAGAACTCTGACAGGTCAGGCAGGGCCCTCAGGACTTGTGTTTGCCTGACATTTCAAGAGGCTTCCTGGGAGAAGCAGTGATAAGACCCTGGGGGACTAACAGTCAAAACAAGGCTCAAGACCCTTGAACTAAGGCTATTCCCCAGCTTCTGAGGGTCAGGGAGTCCAAACTGAGGTCAGAGCATCAGAGGGATAGTGCCTGATTGCTGCAGCCGAGGGTGATTTGGGGTATGACATTATGTACCATTCATATTGTCCTTGAACCCAAACACTGGGGAATGTGGCCTATGTTTCTTTCTTCTTCTCTTACATGAAAATCGTCAAACTACACAAAAGTGGAGAGAATAGTAAACTCCCCAGAAAAGGACGTTTCCATTTGCCTTTACCACATATAAAAAGATTAGCAATAATCCCTTGATACCATCTAATTCCCAGTGCATATTCAAATTCCCCCATTGTCTCAAAGAGAACTGCATTTAGCTCCATGGTAGACCAGCATATTTGGTGGGAAAGGTAGTACTTTGGAAAGGTTGCTGATGGCTTCCCTACCCTCTTGACAGTGGCTCTGGCAGAAACCATGGTGCAGGGGCACAGGTGGAGAGATGTTCAGGCTGGCTGCCAATGCCTTTCCAAGTTGTGGGATCTTGGGATTTCCTCTCCTCGAAGAATAAGCCTGTGATATTTCCCCTTCTACTTCCCAGAGTCACATGGTGTCCCTCTAGGACTCTCCCAGCTTCATGCTGCTGGCACCCACTTGTCTATCACGCTGGTATCCGCTGCTTTTCCTGCAGCTGCTGCTTTCACTAATGGCACTTCTTAAATCTGGTGAGAGGCTTCTCTCAAAAATGATCGCTCTTCCACTAACCTTAGGTCTACTGTACTCTCGGTGAATCACAGCTCTTTAGAGCTCCCCAAGGGCCTAAGCATCTTTTGTTAGAAAATTCTGGCTGAAATTCTCATGAGATGGGTCAGGGAACCTTGGAGTGGCAGCACTTGTGTCACATCTAAAGGCACTCCTCTGACTAAAGAGAAGTGGCAGCTGAGCACACTGCCTGCCCAGGGATTTTCTTCTGCTCTAAAGAACATTATTAAGACAATTGATCTGTACTGTATTGCCTGATAGTATCATATCAATGTCAATTTCCTCATTTTGTGATTGTTCTAATAAGAATACGTAAGAATGTGTCCTTGTTTTTAGAAAATACACATTAAATATCAAGGGATAGAGGGACATCATGTCTGCAATTTACTTTCAAATGGCTCAGAAAATAATGGGTTTCTAGAGAGAGAAAATAAAGCAAATGTGGTAAGACGTTAACATTTGGGAGATCTGGGCGAAAGGTATTATAGGAATTCTTTGCGTGAGTAGGCTGAATAAGTCTGAAATTACCTCAGCCTCCTGTGCTGGGTTCACCTCTTCTCCATTAAATGTTTCCTCCGGCGTTTCCTTAGGCTTTCTTCTATTCCTTAGCTGCGGGTTTCATCCCTACATGATCTCCATTGGCTTGGTATTAATTACCATGTACGTGATACTTTCAAATTTATCTCTGAACCCAGGCTTCTTTTCTTTTCTTTTTCTTTTTTTTTTGTTTGTTTTTTTGAGACAGAGTCTAACTCTGTTGCCCAGGCTGGAGTGCAGTGGCATAATCTCAGCTCACTGCAGCCTCCACCTCCAAGGTTCAAGCAATTCTCCTGCCTCAGCCCCCCAAGTAGCTGGGACTACAGGCGCCCGCCATGATGCCCGGCTAATTTTTTTGTATTTTTAGTAGAAACAGGGTTTCACCGTGTTAGCCAGGATGGTCTCGATCTCCTGACCTCATGATCCACCCGCCTCAGCCTCCCAAAGTGCTGGGATTACAGGCGTGAGCCACTGCGTCCGGCCAAGTAAACCACATTTTGTAGAGCTGTTCACAACTGAGATGATTTCCTGCATCAATAAATCATATATAAAAATGAAATACATTTTCATTGAAGAGTAAAAAAAAATTAGGGCAAAATAACATTTTCGAATTAATGAAAGAAAGAAAATCTGAGAATTTTCCATCTTTAGGCCCTCACTATAGGAAATACTGAAATATTTATCAGTAATGTGAGCCGAGATGGAAGATGTGAAAAGAAGGAACATGATGACTTTACAAAATAATTATGACATGAGTTTAAGGTATATTTGAAATAGATAATAAGAAGGTATAAGTTAGCGGGAGGTAAATATAGTTAAAAGATTCTAAAGACCTTCTATTGTCAGGGATGAGGGTTTCCCAAATGACTTTAAATTTTGATACGTAAGGAACAAATGCTTGGATTTCTGGGGCAATCACTAAAAGAACAGAAACACAGAATATAAACTACAACCTCGCAGAGTGGAAGAAATGGAAGGAGAAAAAATATGTAATCAATCCAAAAGAAAGAAAAGGAAAAAATAGAACATGCAGAACAAATAGAAGGCATAAAATAAGATCATAGATTTAAACTCCAACAACTTTTAAAAACCCGAATCATTTAGTGTGTAAACAAAATGTAAATGGACTAAATGATTCTTTAAGAATGACAGATATAAAAACATCTAATCATATTATTTTTACAAGAGATGCATCACAAACATTATGAGCTGGGCCCAGCGGTGCCTGCCCCAATTCCACTACCCAGGGGGCTGGGGCAGAAGGATCTCTTGACCCCAGGAGTTCAAATCCAGCCTGCAAAACATAGTGAGAACCCCTCTAAGGATATAGATTGTTTGGTAGTATAGGAGACATATAGATTGTTTGGAAGAAATATCAAGAGTTTCAGTCAGAGTTTAGTCAGGAAAACAGAAACCTCCCTAGGCATTTTGAATAAAGAAGTTTATTTAATACAGAGAATTAGAGGCATACACAATCTTTGAAGTAGCTGGGAGATCAAGATCAGGGGGCAAAGGGCAGCAAGCTGCTTCCACAGGAAATCTGCATCCAGGAAAACAACAGTGGATGACTCGCAGGAAGGTAAATGGTTGCTCCTTACGCAGCTTCCAAATTTTGAGCAGTTGGCCCTCATTGACAGAATGTTATCCATAAAAGGAGAGGGATACTGAGAACTATAGCTCTAAGCTTCCCCTTAGAAGCAGAGGTAAATGATGAAGGGAATGGTGATGATGCCTAGCTGATAACAAGCAATCCAGCCCCAAAGGAAGTGAATGCAGCTACATTAATATGAGACCAAAATAAACTCTAAGGCCCAAAACGTTATTAGAGATAAACAGAATCACACTTCATAATACAAAAAAATTCCATTCACTAGGAAATATAATATTTAAATGTGTAGACACCCAATAACAAAGCCTCAAAAAACATAAAGCAAAAACAGGCCAGGCGCAGTGGCTCACGCCTGTAATCCCAGCACTTTGGGAAGCCGAGGCAGGTGGATCACGAGGTCAGGCATTCAAGACCAGCCTGGCCAAGATAGTCTCTACTAAAAATACAAAAATTAGCCGAGCATGGTGGCACATACCTGTAATCCCAGCTACTTGGGAGGCTGAGGCAGGAGAATCACTTGAACCCAGGTGGCAGAGGTTGCAGTGAGCCAAGATCGCACCACTCCACTCTAGGCTGGGCGATAGAGTGAGACTCTAAAAAAAAAAAAAAAATATATATATATATATATATATAATACATATATATACACACACACATATATATTATATATGTGTATATATATAAAGCAAAAACTAACAGGGCTACAAGGAGAAATAGATAAATCCACAATGTTAGTGGACAGATTTTATACCTTTCTTAGAAATGAACAAAAAGTCAGCAAAAATATGCAAGAATTGAAAATATGAATAAACTTGACTTAAGGGGCACTGCTCCCAATAACTTCATTATTTTCTAGCACACACAGAACACTTAAAATATTGACCACATTCTATAAAGAACATTTCTAAAAATCAAAATTATATACAGTATGTTCTAGGACCTCAATAAAGCTAGAAATCAATAGCAAAGAGGTTGTTTTAGGACTTCTCTTTTGGAAATTAAGAGTCATATTTCTAAGTGACTCATGAGTCATAAAAAATAAGAAACATTTAGAAAAATAAAATACTGCATTTTAAAAATATATGGGATCAGCTAAAGCAGTATATACAGTAAAATTTATAGCCTTAAATGCATATGTTAGAAAAGAAGAAAAACTGAAAATTAAATTACTAAGTGTGAAAAAAAAGCAGAAAATTATGGTCTACAGCCAAGAAGTAAATCAGTCAATAGAAACAATAAATTGGCTGGGCGTGGTGGCTCACACCTGTAATCCCAGCACTTTGGGAGACCGAGGCGAGCAGATCACGAGGTCAGGAGATCAAGACCATCCTGGCTAACACGGTGAAACCCCATCTCTGCTAAAAAAAAATACCAAAAATTAGCCGGGTGTGGTGGTGGGTGCCTGTAGTCCCAGCTACTCAGGAGGCTGAGGCAGGAGAATGGCGTGAACCTGGGAGGCGGAGCTTGCAGTGAGCCGAGATCACGCCACTGCACTCCAGCCTGGGCGACAGAGCGAGACTGCATCTCAAAAATAAATAAATAAATAAATAAAAATAAAAATAAAAAATAGAAACAATAAATTTAAACAATAACTTTATAAATTTATTCAATGCAGAAGCGTTAATGAACAGGAATTCAGGGAGGATAAGACAGGAGTAAGAAGGCAGAAAGAGGCCAAGGAATAAAGAACAGAGTGAGAGTCTAGTAAAACGGACTTTTTAGAATGTTTTTAGAATAGGTAAGTTCTAATATTTTCTTTTAAATTATCTGCTGAAGAGTTGTTGATCCTCCTCCTTAACCCTCCAGTCTTCATTAAGAGTCTATTTGAAAGAGCTGACTCATATTTGGGGTTACGGGTTAAGAGATAAGAAGAAGGGGCTCTGTCTTTAAAGAGAAGAAGAAAGTGCTACACAATGTTGACTGGAGAATGAGAATTCATCTGAGGCTGAAAATTAGATCAAGAGATGGCTGAAAGACAAGTAAGCCCCTGGGACTTCATAGCCATCATGGAGAAGCATAAGAATGCCCAGAAGTGGCCGGGCGCGGTGGCTCACACTTGTAATCCCAGCACTTTGGGAGGCCGAGGCGGGCGGATCACGAGGTCAGGAGATCGAGACCACGGTGAAACCCCGTCTCTACTAAAAATACAAAAAATTAGCCAGGCGTGGTGGCGGGCGCCTGTAGTCCCAGCTACTCGGAGAGGCTGAGGCAGGAGAATGGCGTGAACCCGGGAGGCGGAGCTTGCAGTGAGTCGAGATTGCGCCACTGCACTCCAGCCTGGGCGACAGAGCGAGACTCCGTCTCAAAAAAAAAAAAAAAGAATGCCCAGAAGTATGGAAGGAGGGGGCATGGGAGCGGGGGGGGTGGTGGGGGTGGTTTCCAGCTGATTTTACCTGAAGGGGAAGGGTGACCCATCTGACTTATTTTTATTATATGTGTCTGAGTGAATTAATTTACAGTGAGGAACATAAAACTCTCTGACAGGTTCTTGACCTGCATATCTTCTCCCTGGGTGCAGATCTACTCACGAAGCAAAATGCTGCTTGGCAAGTCTGGAGAGGAACTAAAGGAGAAAAAAAAGGATACGCTAAATTACCAGAGTCATCAAGATGGGATGAGCTGATACAGCTGTGGCCACATCTGGGCCATTTTACAATAGTAATGGATGAGGCTATGGGGAGATCAAGGTCACAAACTAATGATGTGAGAGAGCTGGAATTTGAGCTCAGGCATGTCTGAGTCCAAGGCTCACCCTCTGTCCTCTCCCTCACAGGGGATCTTTCAGAGTGCCTCTCCCCTAGACTGTGTAGATGGCCCACGTCTGCTTCAAATTATTGTCTGAGATAAGAAAGACACCACCCTGGAATGGCATCTCAGTCAATCCATACTGAAGCTCCTTGACAGGCCCAGGGGCCTACTCTGGCACAGAAAGACCTTATGTCTCATTTATGCCTGTATTTTGCTATTTGTTTTCTATGTGTCTCATGTCCTTTTTGTTCCTCTATCTCACCTTTTCTTTAAGTGGATATTTTCTAGCATACCATTGTAATCCCTTTGTTGATTTTTAACTATTTTTAGAGTTATTTTCTTAGTGATTGCTCTATTATAATGGGTACTTTATCACAGTCTACCTCAGATTAACGCTAAGTTAATTCCAGCATAGAATTAAGAACAGAGAAACTTTGTTCCAATATAGCGTTATTCCCTACCCCCTCCTTTACCCCTCCTTTAGCAAAAGTGTATGAAACATGCATCGTTGGGAGACTTCTGGGAAATGACAAACTATTTGTAGTTTAATTACAAATACCGTATTAGTGATCTGACTACATATTACTCAGTCATACAAAGTCACGATAAATCAAGTACAAAGGTCATGACAAACACAGTTTTTAGTGATTTCTATGCCTAAAGCTTTATATTCCCTTAATATGCTGTGTAAGAAAAAAATAACAGCTATGTGTGCAATTCCAGGGGAAGAGGGTGGAAACTTCGGCAGTCTACAGTACCTCAAAGCAGTTGTGCAAGGCTGGAATATATTAGATCTTCAGTAGCCCCTGGAATAACCCTTGATGCAGAGCTCATGGGTCACTAAGTAATGGGATGGTCTTCAGTTGAAATGAGACTCAGTAACTCTTGAATGGTGCTTTGCTCATGGACATCAAGCTGCTGTTCTTTGGCTAGACTGAGGGCCCTCATGCCATATTCCTGTGCCTGAAATAGAATTGCAGTGACAAAAGGAAGTTGTCACAGGAAAGCACAACACTGGGAAGCCCCATCTGTGCTCAACTCCAGAAACATGATAGAGAACTCACCACCTTTTCACACCACCCACTGAGCTCTTGTTGATAAACCTGTAAACACACTGGGCCCTTACAGCTAGCCACATGTGCGCTGGGAGGGGCAGCAGGGCACCAGAAAAAAACCCCCCCTGACTTGACGAACTAAGTACAAACTAAGTATACCTTCTTAACAAAGTGAGATCTTTGTAGGACCTTAATCAGGCCCTAGAGGCCATCACTGGAAGGCATAGAGGTGACAGGTGACACAAGTAAATTACTACATCCTAAGATGTAGGACCTTAATCAGGCCATACAAAGACGGCCCTAGAGGCCATCACGGAAGACATAGAGGTGACAGGTGACACAAGTAAATTACTACTCTGGGGTGGTCCTGGGGACCATGTGGCCCAGAGTTTTGACTTGGAAAGAGGCTCTCCTTTCTTCCTCCCTTCTTCTCTTCCTTCCTTCCTTCCTTCCTATAAATTGTTATTGAATGGTTACCATGTTCCAGGTCCTGTGAGTATAGGCAGAAATTCCTATTCTCATGGAACTTATAGTGTAGTAGGGGAGAAAGACAATAAAGAAGACAAATAAGTAAAACACGATAATCTCTTAAATAGGGATAAGTGCTAAGGAAAAAAATAAAGCATGAAAGGGGATAGGAAGCATTAGAGGTAGTAGTGGGCGTCTGCAGTTTTAGACAGGGAGAGCAGGGAACGCTTCACTGAAAAGAAAACAGCTGAGTCAAGTGAAGGCCTGAAGGAAGTGAGGTGCCAGTCTTGATGGATAGATAGATGTGTCCCTTTTGTCTAAGGCCTCTTGTAGATCAACACGCCCTGGGGTAATGACTTCCTTGAGTATACAGTGGAAAATTGGACATTGCACCATAGAAATGAGGTTTTGTCCAATGTAAATTTGAAAGTTCAGTGGAAATATTTTCCTATTCCTCACCTATTCCTACCCCTATCCCAGACAGGGTTAGTGCCCTGTGCACTGTGCTCCCACAGTGCTCTGGGCTTCACTGTCACACTCTATTATAACCTATGAGCTCCTCCAGGCCTAGTATACTGCAGGTGCTTAGTAAAAGTTAGCTGAAGAAAGAAGAGAAGGAGGAGGGAGGAAAGGAGTCTTAAATTTTCCCATTTCACCCACACAAAAAGGCCTCCCTCCAACCACCCTCCTCTCTCTCCCCCTGTCTTCTTCTTCTTCTTTTCTTTCTTCTTCTTCTTTTCTTTCTTCCTCTTCCTCTTCTTCTTCTTCTTCTTCTTCTTCTTCTTCTCCTCCTCCTCCTCCTCCTCCTCCTCCTCCTCCTCCTCCTCCTCCTCTTCTTCT